>NW_020664561.1:45579306-45626903 GCF_002925995.2 Terrapene triunguis
CTAACTGACTCTGTGTGCTGCCCCGCCCTGACCCAGGGCCTGGGCTACTTGACTCTTGGTTGCTGCCCCGCCCTGACTAAGGGCCTGGGCTACTGACTTTGGTTTTTGCTGCCCGCCCTGACTAAGGGCCTGGGCCACCTAACTGTGATTGCTCAGCTCCTGAGGGAAGGACTGAGCCCTAAGATTGTGTTCTTGCCCAACTCTGAGGCAAGGACTGGCGCCCAAAAACCCCTAACCCTACGTGTTAGGTGCCCCGCCCTGACTGAAGGCCGGGGCTTAGCTAGTCGCGGTATTGGCTCAGCCTGCAGGGAGGCTCTGAGCCCCTCGGACCCTTGTGTGTGGCCCCGCACTGAGCTAGCGCTTGGGGCCTGTTTAACCTTGTGCTTGTGTTTAGCCCCTGCCTGAGGGGCGGAGCCCCAAGACTTTCGGATCCCGAGGATCGATTTGGGGCCACCTAGTGAATCGGCCTGGCTCCCGACGGCCCCTGAGAGGGCCCAGCTCCCGCACTGGACTATTACAGATGCAAAACAGTGTGGATCTCCTGTATGTAAAAGGCAGATGCTGTATGACTCTATTAAGCATTCTCTTTCAGGCTTCAACCTAAGCCAACATTCCACCCAGATACTGCATATTTTAACACCCAACTGATAAAACTTTGGAAAATGGAGCTTCTAACAGGAATGCTGACAGAGCCCCAACTATAGAAGATTTGGTGAATGTTACTGGAGTCTATGCAGGGATTCCCTGCCCTGGACAGTCAGGATGGAATGAGGTAATTAAACTAAATGTCAAAGTTAAGGCATTTCCAATAAAAACATGCTAATTGGAACCTATAATGTTGCAACAGTTTCATCGTGCTGCATATAAACAGAATGAAAGAAGAAAAGCCAATCTTAGTGTGAGTTGCCTATTAATGTACTTTTGAGACACCCAATTATTTTACTAGCTTCTTTCCAGTTTCTCATTTTTTCTACCAGAACTTTTTAAAAAAAATCAAAGAACATTCATGCTGCTTTCAGATTTAATATACAGTAACTTATGAACTGATCCAAACTTTCACTGGCAACCCTTTGGCTGTAAAGAGAGTGCAACAATTTATAAAAAAAGGTCTGGACAAGAGTGAAAATATACAAAGACTCTTGGATTGTGAGCACGGTCTATATTACCAAGATCTTTATCCTTCATGACACCTATAAACAAACAGTGAAGCCTGTTGTGCTACCTGTGCTACTGTAAGAGTATAAAGCAATATCCTGCTCACCACTTCTAATGCAGTGGAGCACAGCACTTACAGAGATCTTTAAAAGGAAATGGGGACGGGGGCTTTACTTCATAACCTCATTTTCAGCCGCATTCAGAAAAGCTTCGGAGCAGGTGAGGACGGAGAACTGTAGGTCATTCCTTGCAAGAAAGATTAGAGCTGCTTACATGATAGAAAACATTTGGGATCTATTTGTTGTTGGCCCCACCTCTAATCTACAACCAGACGTACAGTCATTTGTATTGTTTCTCTGTGCATTCAAATGGAAAGAATCTGCACATTATACATCAGCATGAATGGACGTATATATTACTTTGCATTATCTAGCTCCTACTAACACAGACTCAAAATTTCTAAGAGTAATGAATTAAGCTGACACAGAGATGGCAATTTCCTGCAATATTCTTGCAAGACCTCACTGTATTAAGTTTAGGTATTATTGTGGGCTGGGGTTGTATATAACCTCTCTGGAGGGATATGTGACAGATATCAGATCTGGGAGTTCAAAAGACTACATTTAAAACATGCCAGACTTAGGGGATAATAAGCATTTAGTGGATTTCCTAGGGAGAGGTTAATGCAAATTCCCCAACTCCAGTAATGCAAAAACTCAGCCTTTCGAAGGTACATCCTGAGGAGAGGGTCATTGTCTGCTGATTACCTGTTGCAGAAGGGCAAAATCAAAGGCTCTGTATTCCCACCCGACATGCTGCTGCAATAATCTTTGCACAAAAATATGACTTGTTTGATATCATTTGAAAAATAACAACTCAGTGCTCAATAATGATGATGAAACATGTGTAGCAACGTTATATGTAAAGTTATAAACATAAGCTGAAATTAGGTCTCAAACATGTTACCAAATAAGTCTGGATAAACCAGTTTCTCAAAGCCAAGGAACAAGCTGATGCCTGTAGCCAGGTGTCATCAAAATTTATGGGCAATCACCTATCAAGTGGCCATTCTTTGGTAGGGAAGGGGAGCAGGAACAAAAGCAGATCCGCATCTTAGGAAACAATAGTATGAAACCTCTTTCACCATGAGACTCCAGGACTCCAGCCTCACAGCAGGAATGAACTTTATCTAGGGGTAACCCTTCATTTCAAAAGTGGGACTGAACTATAAAGTGAGGGGCAAAAACCCCCAAGGTGCGTCTTTCTCTTTCACCTAAAAAGACAAAAGAATCAGCTTATGGACTTATGAAGCAGATCCTGACCTGAAACTTGGTCAGCCCTGTTGCTGGAAGCATATAGTAAGAACTTTATCTTGAACCAAGTCTAGTTTTTTAAGTTTTAGCACTACAAAGCATTTTATCTTTATTTTTCTTGTAACCATTTCTAACTTTAATGCCTTATACTTGTACTCACTTAAAATTTATCTCCTTGTAGTTAAATAATCTTGTTTTAGTCTTTAATCAAAACTAAGCCAGTGCTGTGAACTGTGTGGGTAGCAAACTGTTGTAACACTGATCAGACCTAAAATATCTGGACTGTCCAAGAGAGGGCTGGACAGTGCAGAACGCACATTTTGGGGGGAAATCTGGGCCTGGGAGTGTGTTGGGGTCACCCTGCAAGTGATAACTAAGGCTGGTGGAAGCCAGAATGTGACTGATGTGTGGTTGGAAGGCTACAGCTATACACAGATACCCAGGATGCGACCAGCATGCTGGAAGGCTGTTTGTGAGCGGACCAAGTGGGAGCAAGATCAGCAAAGCATTGTGAGGCACCCCAAGGTGGCAGGGCAGGGGCGACACAGCCCCCCACTGGTCAGGATTGCACCCCGGAATGGCAGAGGTTAATGCAAATTCCCCAACTCCGGTTATGCAAACCCCAGCCTTTTGGAGGCAAATCCTGAGGAGAGGGTCATTGTCCGCTGATTACCTGGTACAGAGCGGCAAGATCAAAGGCCCAAACTGTATAAAGAAATGGTTGATCAGCCCAATCTCCGAGTTCTGGATCTAAGATGAACTTGTAACCACAGAGAAAACCCAGCCATGGGTTTTGAAGGACTGAAACCTACAAGAGCCCTATGCCGGAGTTGGGGATGACCTCTGATAAGCTTTCTTGCATGTATGCAAGTTCTTTTATTGTTTTAATGTTTTTTCTCTGATGCTTTTACCTTAAGAATAAGTGTGCTTGTTTGGAAGAAGCTGTGTAATAACTTATAACTGTGGGCAATACACTAGTCATAGCCCTTGGAGAGAAAGCAAAGCATGAGCCCTGGCCTGTTTGGGCAGTCTGGCTTGCTGCGGATATCACAGTGTAAGGCAGAGAACTGTGCAGCCTTAAAATCCCAAGTCAGGAGGGAGTGAGATGTGGGTCTCTGCCCAAGAGGGGTGACAGATAGGAGCCAGAAGCCTGAAGTAGGTGCTCTGGGTGGACCACGGAGGGGGGAATATAGGTGCAGTTGCCCTGAAACTGTGACATAAGCCTTACAACAGGTCTGTGTACTGGGAATATTGAGGCCCAGAAAGGACATATCACTTGTCCATGACCACAAACGGTACTATCACCTGTGGTAGGAACGTGAATAGAAGTCACATCTCCCACTTCTCATTGTATCCTCTAGCCAGATGGCCATCCTTCCTATGGTTTTGCAATTAAATATGTGCCCATATCCAACCAGGATGTTCGATATGGGCACATATTTAATTATCTCGGCATAAATTATGTACTTCAATGCACAATTCAAAAAATGAGCCAAGGAAAACATACTGGTTAACTGAAGTCCTCACTCGTTATTTCTATTACACATTTATAAGATCCAACCCCATAGTGTCTGTTCCTCAACAACAAACCACCCCTGCCATGGCATAATGGATAGATTACAGCAAGTTGATTTCACAGCAGAACAGTTTCCTTTTTCTGATACACTCGGTACGGTCTCACCTATTGTCTGGAAACCTCAGTTACTGGAACACTTAGAAAGGTGGTCAAAAGGACACACTGAAAGGTGAAGAAAATCCATTCATATCTCCCAAAGTACAGGTGGCCATGAGTTGCTACTCATGGACACTAGATATTGATGCTTAGCTCTGCAGTTTTTATGCCCAGTAAGGAGATATCTAGATAGATTAGATACTCTCATAACTTTCATCCTTCCAGACAGAGAACTTGATGTCTGAAGTTTGTGAACACTGCTTCAACTAAAGAGCACACAGCTGTTGAGCAATGCAAAGTATTCCCTGATATTTAAGCTTAATACACTGCCTCTGCAGTGCTCATAGCATCTACTGAAGGTCTCCTAACACACACAGACACATAATACACCTCTACCCCGATATAACGCGACCCGATATAACACGAATTCGGATATAACGTGGTAAAGCAGTGCTCCGGGGCGGGCGGGGCTGCGCACTCAGGCGGATCAAAGCAAGTTCGATATAACACGGTTTCACCTATAACGCGGTAAGATTTTTTGACTCCCGAGGACAGCGTTATATTGGGGTAGAGGTGTATGTGTTAAAAATCCAAAAGTAAACAAAAATAGTTCCAGTGAAAGCAAAATGATTAGTTCTTACATAGTCTTTTTCATTTTATAAGCACTGTCTAGTTAATCCCCTTTTGTGTAGTATAGAGATACTGTCCACATATTACAAATGAGGAAACTGAGGCAGGGCAGAGAAGACTTGCTGAAGGTTAAAGAGCCATTGCCAGAGCCAGGATTAGAAAGCAGGAACTACAGTCTGGTACTTGACCCATTAGCTCAGATACCACAGTGACAAGTCTCTCTAATGGCCAAATTTCTAGCTTGAGAGAGACGTGGTCCCTCATCAATATCGAACTGTGATGTTATCCACATAGGATACTGAGTAATTTGGTATTGGTTTTTCATGATCACGAAAAGTTTAGCTAATTGTATTTACACACTATTATACATTATATATAATAAAAATGTATCTAGCTGCTGGACTGATATCCATCAAGGATGACATCTTTTTATTTATCCCAATAAGATGTACACTGTGGGCAAGCTTCCCCATACTTCCCAACCAGTGTGGCTCAGTCCAGACCTGAAGGGACCACCAGAATAACTGAGGGCAGCTTCAGTATTGTTTATTTATTTGTATTACAGTAGCACCAGAGACCCTCCCCCATTACGATTGGGATCCCACTGTACTGGGTACTGTATACACATAAAACAGTCCCTGCCCTAAGGAGCTTAACAATTTGATCAAGGACAAGCCACGGCAGATAGACACAGAACACACACGTGTGAAGATTTTGTGAGGGTGTATATGCACCCAAACCTTAACAGGATGATCTTTAGACCACCTGCTGAAAATTGCCTCATCACATGTTCAAGAGTCCGTTTCAAATATAACCAATCTCTACTACAGGTAAAATTTTCAAAAGCACCTGAATCATTTTCAAAAGTGACTTCGGTGCTTTCGAAAATCCCACTAGAAGCCTAAGTGCCCAACCCTAATTGAAATCAGTGGGAGTCAGGCATTCAGCACCTACGCATTTTTAAAATCCCACCAGGCACCTATTTGCATCCTTAGGCACCTAAATACATTTAAAAATCTGGACCTACATGCCTAACTCACTTTTGCAAATGAGACGTAGGCATTGCAATGTTGAGTGGAGCAATGCCTAAAAACCTTTAAATATCTGGGCCACAGATGCTTTTGAACATTGTACCTTAAAGCCAACAGAATGCCATCTCCTCTATATAGTCGCTGACCCTGTAAATCCTGGCTGTGGCCCTGCTTCACAGCTTGTAACTCTGCATGGAGAGAAACATCTGGTGGCAAGCTGGATTGTGGTTCCTCTTCAGCTGCCTGAACAACAGCTTGTGCTGGGGTTGGAAAGCCACAGCAGGAGGACATCTGCCTCTAGCACTCTGCCTGGAGGGATAGAAACAAACTGCAAAGCCTGTCTGTCCAGCGGTCTCTGGAACAGATTAGGCTTCTCAAGCAATGCTCTTCATTTATGAGATAAAGGGCCTGGATCCAGATTCTACTGAGAGCAATGGAAGTGTTGCCATTGACTTCAACAGGAGCAGGTCCATGAAGATGCAAAGGAAAAAAAAAAACCCTTCCCATTAAATAATCCAGTCTCTCACTAAAGAAAGTGGCTGAAAACAGGTAACTGAAAGACAGACAGCTGTTAGAGGTCACATCCTACACAGCCCAGTGAGAGCAGAACTAATGCCAGCCCACTTCCAGCCCCATCATTCCTATTAGGACGGTGGTTTAAATGATACTGATACTTGTCTACGAGAGCCTGAACTGAAGCCATTGACTCATTTTCTACAGTTGTACATTCTGATTACAACAGTGAAAAGGCCTTTGGAGCGACCCAAGTTTTTCCACCACACCCATCATCATGTTCTCTGAGTGCATTTTCTCAGTGTAAGGGAAATTCTGAATTTAACTGGTTAAACCCCACACTAGATAAATACACTTCTAAGGGCAAGTCTACACTACAAAATTAAGTCGACCTAAGTTATGTCGACATACAGCCACTGCAGTAATTGAATCGTTTTACATGACCACACTGTGCTTTTAGTGCACGCCAGCACAGTCCATACAGGCCAGTTAGTGCATGACACTCTAGTGTGCACTAGACTTTACTTGCCAGCGTGGGGCACTGTGGGACCGTTTCTGAAAGGCAGAAACAGCCCATGTAAGCAACGCAGTGTCTACAATGACACCACGTTGACCTAACTACCTCGACTTAAGCACAATACCTGTTGCGGAGGTGGAGTTAAATCGGTATAATGGGCGAATTACATCGGTGGTAGCTACATTTTAGTATAGACACTTACAGAGTTAGTTCAACGTAAGCTGCCTTATGTCGACCTAACTCTGTAGTGTAGACCAGGCCTCAGTATCTCAAGGTGAAAGTTTCTTGGCATGGGTCAAGGGTTACACAGGGTCCAGAACAGGGGAGGAGAGAAACTTAGCTGAAAATCAAGTAGAAAGTAAGAATAAGAGAGGTGGAACAGTTGTAAAGGGAGCTGAGTCCTTATGGCTGGAAGACTAGTGGCAGCCACATAGGGCCTCAAGGAAGGCAGGGGGTAGGTACTGAGCAGAATTCATGGTTCAGAGGCTTCTGAAATGGGATGCAATGGAACAAAACAAGGGACTAAGACAAATGCAAATAAGCAAGCATTCCAAATCAGGGTAACGCATGGAAAGGATGGGTGCGCATGTGAGCAGTATTGACACAGCTGATAACACAAGCTGACAAATCTGCTAATGTATTAGGCACAAACATACTTTCATTTAGCAGCAGATATGCATGACTTCTTATGCCATTGATATTTTTCTTTCTACAAGTTAGGGGTTTGATCCAAGACCTATTGCAGTCAATGGGGATCTTTCCATTGAATTTGGTGAGCTTTGGATCAGGCCATATTTATTATGGCTGATGTACAGTTGGCACCATATTATTTTTTCCACACAGAGGAAAATATTTTAGTGTTTTGGGGGTTCTTTTTGTTGTTTCAAGAGAAAAAAGTCCACGCAGGTTTTGCAAACAAACAGCTATAGAAGGGGAAAGGGAATTTTGAGCAACTGAATCTTAGGGCTTGTCTACTCAGTGTATTAGTCTGCAGTAGAAAGGTATAAATTGTAGTGCACAGACACTAGTGTGTCACGCACTAACTGACCCACATGGACCCTGCTCTCTCTCTCTCACACACTCACACACACACACACACACAACACATTGCTGTATGCACAACTACATTAACATGCACTAGAGAACTTTTAGTGCACGTCAGCATGGTCCACACAGGTCAGTTAGTGCATGACACTCTAGTGTGCACTAGAATTAACACCCTTCTAGTGTGGACTAACACCGGGTAGACAAGCCCTTAGATTCAAATTCTGAAGCCAAAGTGATGGCCCTAGAAGGCTCTGTAATGCAAAAGAACAGGCTCTGATCTGGTGTTTGGAGCAGGGCAGGAGGCAAAGAGACCAAACAACTTCAGTGTGCAGCTCTGTGGCAGTCTCCACTGCAAACCCAAGGAGGGGCTTTCTGAAGTGGGCCAGGAGAGGGGAGGAAATGTTGCAAGAGGATTACAATATTACATCTGACAACTGGCCCAACCCCTCCTCACATACTGTAGAGGCATGAACAGAACGTGCCATGGAGCAGCTAAACTGCTGCTCAGTGGTCTATGGGAGACAGAATGTCTCTCCTCTGCCCCAGACACAATCCATTTACTCCAGGAAAGGATTCAGGTCCAAGTTATTGAGACTATTCTTGTAACAAATCATTTTTGTTGGTCCGCTTCAGTATTTTATGGTCCAAGTCTTCAGTTAAACAAAGAAGGCAGGGACCAGGCACTCATGCAGCAGTTGTCTACTTGCAGAGATTAAAAAATGGAAAAGAAAGAAAGAGCAAACTCCTGAGGAAGGTCCTCTAGGCACGCACTAATGAGTGTGGAGTTAATACAATGGTGTGCCATTTAGGGCGACAAGAACAGAGGCAAGAGCTCTAAGGCTATGTCTACACTAGGACTTTTGTCGGTAAATCTTTTGTTGCTTGGGGATGAGAAAAAAACCTCACTCCTGACTGACACAGGTTACGCTGACAGAAGCGCCAGTGTGCACAGTGCTGTCGGTGGGGACGCTCTCCCACCAATACAGCTACTACCGATCGTTGGGGGTGGTTTAATTATGCGGACGGGAGAGCTCTCTCCCATCGGCATAGAGTGGCGACACAGGAGACCTTACAGAGTCGCAGCTGCATCGGTACAGCTGTGCCGCTGTCAGGTCTCTAGTGTAGACATACCTTAATATTACATTATTATTCAGCTTAAATATTTACATTGTAAAACTGTTTTGATCGTCAAATTGTGACTAGCAATTTGTTTTACTTCCCACTTGCATTTTGTAATCCACCCTAACTTCACTGTGCCTCTGCGGACATCTTATCTGTGCATGAGTGGAACAGTGACTAACCTCCTGCTCTTTGATACCCTCTCTCTCAGTGATAAATATTGTGTAAGTGATACACGATGCTTTGGCAACTACCATCTCCTGCTGACTTATCTCTCAAGGAGACATTGTAGGAAGATGAAAGATTTCTAATATTTACTGCTTATTTCTTCTGCTACATACGCTGTGCAGTATCTTACATTTACAAACCTGAGAAAGGCTATCTGTTCTTTGAGATGCATATGCCTTTCCTGTACACAGCCCAAAAGAAAATAAATCTCAAAATATTTCCTTAAATCCAATTACCATAATTTAGTCTTTTAGTTATGACTTTCATCACATCTTTTTAGCTATAAAAATTGAGGGACCAGAAGTCACACCAAGCTGTACAATGCAAGGTTTCTGGTCCAATACCACATATCATTACCATTTGTATGAGCATCACACTCAGAGCTGAAAAAGCTTATATTTTATAAGGCCTATTAAAATCATAGTACATGCACCTACAACCCTCTACCCTCCCCTCAGTCAAAGTTCTTCTTGAACTCACGTTCTTCAACAAAAATTCAACACCCAGTAGAATTTTAGAACCTCTCTCAGACCCCAATCCTACAAATGGATCCACACACAGGTCCTTGCTCCCAAGGTGTAGAATTCCATTGGCTTCAGTGGGTGTCCGTGGTGAGGTACAGGCAAAAAAATGGGGATTTATCAGAGACCAACCAGCTGTAGCCACTTCTAAAGAAAAGGGTTTTCCAGGTACAGTCAGGGAAAGTGAAAACCCACTGGGAGGAGAGGCATAAAAAAAAAAAAAAAACCGAACCACAAGGAAAGTTACTACAAATAAAGATATAATGATCACTGAACCAGAGCTTACCTAGCGAGGCACTTCTTCTTGAGGGTCCTGAATTTTCTGGTTTTGTTTTTTTTAAAATGCTGTTTCTGTGCCTCAGATTCCCATTTGCTTTTCTGCTGCACTTGTGCCTCCAGCCAGGCTTGAGTAATTTGGCTCTTAATTATTAGAAGCCCAGTGACTGCCACCATTAGCTTCTACACAAGAACATGCATTTGCCTTGGCTTATTTGTCCTTTTTCTAAATTTTCTGGGAAGGAGGGAGAGAACGCTGCTGCAGTTAAAGGAGAAAGAAAAAAATAAATTGAAGAATGTCTTTCACACTCAGTCATACCACACAAAACAGGAAAAAGAACTGATCCTTAAAGAGAAAACCAACAAAAACAGTCTCTCTTAAGGTCCGTCTACACAGTGAGCGGCAGCAAGTCTCAGAGTCTGAGTTGATAGACTTGGTCTTGCCCTACAGCGCTCTCTCACTGACTCAGCTGGGTACTCAATTATTTTTTGTCAAGGTCCAAATTATCTTGGTCAATGTATAGTCAAGGTCAAGACTCCAGAGAAAATAATAATGAAAAAGATGATAAAGATGAAGAAAATAAAAAGATTTCAGGGTTCATTCAAAAGCATCTGGCGGTCCAGATTTGGCCCAGGGTCGCCTACTGACTATGTATCCAGTCATAGCCCACTTTCCCTGCACCACGACCCACCCCCAACGCCACTTCTAGCAATGTTTATAACATTTCAAATACAAGCCTGAGAACGGTTACTTTTTAAACCCAACCTCAGTCAGTCAGTCAATTATCCACCTACACCACAACCCCTTGAGCCATTCTCACTAATGTGTGTGAATCACAAAAACAGGTTTTATTATACCATTTGAGAAAGACTGCATTACTTTCTTATTTTAAAGATCGCCTACAACGAGTTCTAAAGAGCTGTGCATAAACAAGTACTTTTAGATGATGCACAGTAATTTACAAACACTATTCAAATAATTTACGAAGTGTTTATAATATCAGTCACCACTTGAAATGAATCATTTCTAAGGTAGCACCTCTCACTGAAATGGTTTATATACATGTTCAATAAGTCATTTATAATAAAGTGTGCAACCCTTAGGATAAAATAAATGCAGTGAATTCATTTTTAAAGCAGTTTAATAAAGCATTCATAACAGACTGCATGAAGATGCTATCTATAGTACCATACTTACTAAACTATTTGCCATGGCAATATGCAATCTTTACGGTAAAACACTGTGTATATAGTTCTAAAGATTGTTGACAAGCCCTACTAGTTAAATAAAATCACTCATAATACAATATCTAATGAAACATTTATTCTGAATATGCAACCCTTAAAATAAATGCATTTTTAGGGTTGACAAAGTGGCAGATGTCATTCTATGTTGTAAATATTTTGTAGGCTATTTGTAAATATATTAGCTCTGTGTAACCCATGAATCACTAACACAAGAAACATTGCAGTGTGTGTGCGCTAGGAGATAAAGTAGAACTGAACATTTAGGACAGAGAACCAGAACAGGAGCAACTAGCAAATATGGAGACTCCGCTCTACAAGCTCCAAGCTTTTGGCCCTGAAGGGCACTTCTAAAATGGCTGTCTGGGTATTGGTTCTCCTTACATGTTTATGGGCACACATCTGAAACTGCCTAAAACTTGTTGGTTTCACTTTGCAGGGGTTCAAATGTTGCATTCTGATTTGATGTGGGTTCAGGCCCCACATGTTTTCTCTGAGTTCTGGGTGAGGGATGCAGTGTGGTCCAGTGGATAGGACACGGGACTGAGAGTCAGGAGACCTACACTCTATCCCTGTTCTTCCACTGACTTGCTGCATGACCATGGGCAAGTCACTCCATCTCTTTGTTCATGCTTCCCCATCTGTAATATGGAGGTAACGGCACTTACGATCCCGTTTTGTAAATAGTTTTGAGCTCTACAGATGAAAACTATCATAAATCAAAATTATGTAATGGTTAAAATCTACAAATCAAAAAACAGATAAAACCACCAGTGTCACTTTGTTTGGCACAGACAGTATGAAAGCAAAAATTTGTACATAATATCAGTGTAAAATCATAAGTCTTCCCATGTTCATGAAATTGACTGAATCCTTCAACAAAGATGGTCTGGATTTGAGGTTGTAATTAAACCTGGTGCCAGGACAGATTTTGCATTTCTTTGCAAATATTTTGTGCAGTCCTATACACATCACTTTGCTACTTTAGTAGCCTACAGAGCAGGGATCAGCAACCTTCGGCACGCAGCCCGCCGGGGTAAGCCGCCTGGCGGGCCAGCCCGGTTTGTTTACCTGCCGCGTCCGCAGGTTCGTCCGATCGCGGCTTCCACTGGCCGCGGTTCACTGCTCCAGGCCAATGGGGGGCTGCGGGAAGCGGTGCAGGCCGAGGGACGTGCTGGCTGCCGCTTCCCGCCGCCAGGGCCGGCTCTAGGTTTTTTGCCGCCGCAAGCAAAAAATTTGCCATCCCAAGCTCCGAGAGTGCAACTGCCTCCCTCCCTCAAAAAAAGAATGACGCCCCTGGAATTGTGCCGCCCTAAGCACGTGTTTGCTTTGCTGGTGCCTAGAGCCGGTCCTGCCCGCCACCCCCATTGGCCAGGGGCTTACCCTGGCGGGCCGCGGGCCAAAGATTACCGATCCCTGCTACAGAGGCTCTGTAGGGCCCAATTCTGCTCTCACTTACCCTGGTGGAACCACACAGGTGTTAATAAAGTTGCACCAGTCCAGTCAGGAGTTTGAGCCTTGGACTCCAGATACAAAAGAAAGACTTTAAAGCAACGAGTTAGTTATCTGTTGGATTCTAAAGGCTCTGTTTGTTGCATTATTTATACTGTTGAAATGTGCTCCAGTTTATACAAATCTCCTAGTCTATTTGTAAAGCCTCAGCAGAGTTGGGTTGACTGCTTTGAATACCAAACACTCAACTACATTTTGTGCATATCCCCAGCACCACTTTCTTTTGTTCCTATTCCAACCAGCTTTTTCACGCTCTTCTCTTGAGAACAAGTTTTACTTTCAAAAAGTAGTATTAGGGCATAAAATAGGTTCAAACTCTTTTTACAGCTAATAAAATGCTCAAAGCAAAGTGACTTCTCTAACTGGGTCCTCAGTGATCTGGTTACTGAAGGGAAAGTAGCCCTTTGTATGCCTGCTCTGGAAAGCAATTGTGAACTCATGAGGTAAGACGATCCCCATGACTTGACAATTTTGTATTGGAGTTCCCAGCCAGAGTGGAGACATTCTACTCTATGCAGGATACCTCATATTTTTTTGTAAAAGAAAAAAAATCCCCTCCGTTATGTACTCTCACAAAAAGAAGTGCTTATTCTACAAGAAATGCAATTCTCCCTTAAGGGCTACACAGACGGAGCCTCACGGAAGGCAGGCTAATTAATTCCATCTGAGCAGAGCCACGGTTAACCTTGGAAGACACACACACACACGCACGCACGCACGCACACACACAAAGAGAGGAATAAGAATTGAGAGATGAGGGTTTTTTTAAACCATTTAGGAGAAAAAATCATTTTATTCAGTCAGAAAAAATGCAAGAAAATACCTGAAGAGAATTTTCCAGACAACGAAATAAGACATCACACTATTTGCACACACTACATTTATCTAGGTCACGGGTTCTCAAACTTTTATACTAGTGACCCCTTTCACATAGCAAGCCACTGAGTGCGACCCCCCCATATAAATTAAAAACATATTTAACACTATTATAAATGTTGGAGGCAAAGTGGGGTTTGGGATGGAGGCTGACAGCTCGTGACCCCCCCATGTAATAACCTCGCGACCCCCTCAGGGGTCCCAACCCCCAGTCTGAGAACCCCTGATCTAGGTGGTTTGGATCCAATGAACTATTCAAATAGAGCCATCAGAGAATTTGCCACTGATAACCTCACTGAGGAGGCTTACCCTTAGTATGTCTGCTCAGTAAATGATTCCACTTTGGCTCCATCTAAAAACCAATGAACTAAGGACACTAACAAATAAACTGGGATTAAGATCAGTTCGGCTGGTGTCAATTTCTTTGCTTATGGTGTTGGCAGTTTCTATAGCAGTTAACATTTAACAGAGCATAGGTTAATAAAGGAAGGGAAGAAAGCTAGACTGTTTGGGGCCAGTTCTCAATTAGTGCAAACTGGCATAGCTTTATTAAAGTTAGTGTAAATCAGTGTAGCACCATTATCTGAAGATCTGGCCCTTTATGATAAAGGGGTTTTAAAAATGTTCTTCAGAGAGAAAAAAGAAGGCATCAAAATCTCTGAATATTGCAGGATAGAGTGACAAATACTTGTGCCTTGAGTGCTGTGAACCAAAAGAGGGGGAAAAAAATTCTGGTTCTCCTTGCATTTTATAGCAATTAAACCAATAAAGTAAAAGCAGTGCTGTTTATTTACAGCTTTTGCCAGATGGGCCACAGATCCTTTCATTTGGAAAGCCAGAACATTTTGTTGCTTTTGAATATGGAGCTCCAAAGTGCAGTAAATGAAATCGTATTCTAGTCATGTGCAGTAATCTGCTTATTGCCTGCAGTCTGTCTCAGGCTAACCCCAAAGATATTAAAAAGTATTGCGTAAGTAGCTGATGATGTTAGAAAATTAGGAACCGACAAAGAGGCAGGAAAGAAAGTATATGTGAAAAAAAGAGGATTCAAGGTACAGTATAAAATCAATAGATATATACACACACTAGATAGGCCATTTATAATACTGACGAAACCCTGGTTAAAATAGCGTACACTTGTAAATTATAGTGCATCTGGAATAAATAATACCACAACCACCAGGAGTCTACACTGGAGCTGAAAGGTGTGCGAATGGACACAACAAACCCCAGAAACCGCACGAGACTTGCCTGGGTTCAATCTTTGTAACAAAGAAGTAATTCTGCCCATTTCATTTGAGGATTCACAGAGCTGCGTGGGCTTGTCAGGTGAACAGGGTCAATAATCTCACTTTGGATCAAAAGCACACAACATCCATTGTTTCCACACAGTTTGGCTGAGAATCTGGATGAACTGAGGTTTTGACTGATTTTTGCCTTAAATCTCCAGATACCGAAAGCCAAAGGTCACAGGGTGAATAGGAGAAAGGAGGTCAGATGAATCTTCTTGGATGACCACTGGAGAAAAGTACCTGTATAAAAGTAGATCTGGGGAGTATTGAAAATTCGATGACAAGATTCTGTGATTTCAATGTTAGAATGAATTCCCTTTGCCAGTGTTAGTGCTCCTCGTCTTCATCTTCTGTGGGCTGGTCTATACTTAGCCGCTAGTTCGGCGGCTGGAAATCGAACTTCCTGGTTCGATTTATCGTGTCTGGTCTGGACGCGATAAATCGAACCAGGAAGTGCTCGCCGTCGACTGCGGTACTCCAGCTCAATGAGAGGAGTACCGCGGAGTCGACGGGGGAGCCTGCCTGCCGGGTGTGGACCGCCTCTGAACCGCGGTAAGTTCGAAGTAACGTATGTCGACTTCAGCTACGTTATTCACGTAGCTGAAGTTGCGTACCTTACTTCGACTTGGGGGGTTAGTGTAGACCAGGCCTGTGACTCTTTTAGACTGATTTATAAGCAGGCATTTTAGGAGAAACAGTTTACTGTACGCTCCTGTTAATGAATATAAATTAGAAATACATTTTTAGAAATCAAAGACAAACGTTTACCTCACCATCCTGATGTAATTTTTTCAAAGGCATTCAATTTAATATTTGTTGCCATTGGTATCTAATCAAAGCATTCAAACATTTGCCTTTAGCCCTACCCAAGCTAGGCTTGTTGCATGTTGAACAAGGTATTACTTGTAGGTCTATGGATTGTGTTGTATGCGATCTCGTTCCAATTAAATTAGTGTTGTCAAACGGAAGCAGCATAACCTTGTAGCGCACATTATGTGCAGACCTCCAGGGGTTAAGGTGTGTAACAGAAAGGATTGTACTGGAGTGTAGCCCTTTAAGGAACAAGAATAGGTATGGATGCCAACAGAGGCAGACAGCTGGAACTAATCATCCCTGTTCATCACACTCTGCTCTAATAAAGGCCTTATGCATCAAGCATTCCCGCATCCATCTCTTAACATTTAATAAACATCATGGAATTTGTGCAACAGTAATGAGCTACATACTCCACTGCAGCAAAGTCCCTATTGTATAATTTCATAGAACCTTATTCTCTTGGTGGGAAAGTTAATCATCCTGAATATGGACTTTAAATAGGGCCCTGGGGAAAGTCAGGGCAGTGCTATGACTCAGTGAGCTGACTCAGAGAGGTATTCTCTGTGCTCACTGGTTATGCTCCAGACAGGAAAACTAAGAAAAGATACCTGGACCTTATATTTAGTTTGCAACAGAACATCACATTATTTCAGATACATAAACAAGCTATCAGAGTTTTCTGGCTGAAAATAAATGTGCACAACTGGAAATGTACAGAAGGTGAAGAGCTGCACTTCACAGTGGAAGACAACTGTTAAACTGCTTCATGCGCTGTAAAAATAAGATGGTGCTAAATGATAAAAACCAGCTGCCACTGAAAGTTTTAAGTGGAACACATTTCCGAGCCTTTTTCCAGCAATCACAAGCTGTAACTCTTTTCAACAGTTAGCCAATATTGCCTCACATTTTATTGTAGAAACCTTGGTAAAATATCAATTGTTCCAGAGTCAAGAACTGAACTACACAGTAGGCTATTCATCTCCTTAACTTCAGGGGTCCCCATCAAGTTACTCTTCAGGAGTAAGGCAACCCAGTTTCAATGGTTAAAGGGTACCCCCCCCATCCATATTTAAACAGCACATAATCCTACAATGCCATCATCTGCTGGGCATAACACTCAATGTTCCATTTTAGCAAGTTTAGAAAAAGACACAAGAAGTTTGATCTGCTGTGACACTTCCCAGGGTATTCTGGGTTGTAAGGCACCTTACCCCTCGAGTGCCCAGTCTCTGTTCCACTGGCCACTCACAGCATTTACAGATTCACCATTCCCAAAGAAACAGTACACCTCAGCTTACCAGTTTCACCTCAGGATCATTGTGCCACTTAACTCACAGCACTTACATTTGATTATAGTGAAACCAAATATAGATTTATTTAACAAAGATCAAAGATTCAAGTAGACCAGACTTAACTAGCAAGGCACTCTCCTAACATTCGATTACCCAAGTCTTTCTCCCAGTGTTTAACAGTCAGGATGGCTGTGACCCTCCATTCCTAAAACAAGCACATGGGCAGCTTATTCTGTAGGGTGAAGGATATTATGGTTTGTCTCCGTGCATTCTCCTGATAAACCAGACTAGTTAATTGATCTTAGTCAAACAGGACACTCTCCTGCTGTATGCTCCTTCCTGTAGATTTTGTCATCTCCTGTCACTTTTGCTATCTTGATTAGCTGGTGGCTCCATGTGCAAACAGACTTACTTTATACTGTGTCTTACAACAGTCAGCCAGGGAAATAGGTGTCTATTCCCCGCTGCCTAACCAGCACCTGTTCATCACCCTCTAGTGACCTGCCTTAACGTACGTATCTTAAGAACATAGCTTTCAGTAGAGATACTTAACTTCTTAAATAATAGCCTTACATACATTTCACAGTAACTATGGTGACCAGCATGTTACTGGCTGTTGGTAGAGACCTCACACGCCACTCTTTGGTGCACTATTATGTTGACTCCAGACCCAGGGGATCCCCATAAATCCCTAGGCACTCCTTATGCCCTCTGCCAGTTGGCACCAAGGGATCCCAGGGTGTCAGGCAACAGGGAAGTTGGAGCAGGTGCTGGGAACCGAGGACTAAGGTCAGAGCCAGAGTCAGTAGTCAGAAGCTGAAGCCAAAGGTAACACCAGACAGCAGGAATTGGATGCCAGAACCGAGGATCAAGCCAGAGTCAGTAGTCAGAAGCAAAAGCCACAGGTCAAGCTGGGTAGGAACTGGAGCGAGCAGGGTAGCAGGCAAGGAAGGGTTCGGGGCAGGACAGAGGCAAGGCTGGGTTCAAGGCAGGAGCAGCAGGAACAGGGTAACACAGAAGCGGTCACAGTGGTGGACATGAGCACTGAGCAGCCAGCAAGCTGCTGTGGCCCTTGGCTTAAGAGCTGTCCTGCTGGCCCCTCCAGCCAATCAGGCAGCCTGCTGCAGGCCAGCTGTACTGATGAGGCTGCCTGGAGATTAGCTCCGTGCGGGCTCTGATTCCTGACACTGGGTCACACCTGCATATTGCTAAGTGTGATTCTACCTTAACACCGATGTTTGCTACCTCAGGAAGTACACAGTGTGTGTCAGATTGCAGCGACCATTTTGGTTATCATCATCACACCACCACCGCTTCACTAAGCACCTTGTGTTTCTTGGAAGTAGGACATGTGTTGTAGTGGGACGAGCACTCAATAATTCTGTACTGTACAAGAGAGGCATCACCGGGACTCCCCCACCCCCAACTCACTTATGACTTCGTTTTAAACTTTAATTTCACTTTTTTTTAAAGCACAAAAAACCCCACACGAGACACAAAGTGATACTCTACTCTTGGAAGGGTACGAGCCTTGGTTGTTCCCAATGGACCATCTGATCTTGCACAGTCCACAAGAGATTACAAATCAACCCCTCTGTAGTAGGAGGTGGTAGAATGGTGGATCCCAAACCCACTGGAGAGGGCAAGACCTTGGTGCCTACACAAATTTCCCTTTCCCAGAGTGTTATTCAGGAAGAGAGCAAGCTTAAAAAAATACCATAACTAAAGAACTCCTGTTTTCAAGATTGTCCTTAATTAAGCCAAATGACAAGCTGTCATTGTGAGAAGTGCCTTAGGGCCAGTCACTTGTACGCTCAACCCAGGTGCAATCCATTATTGGTATTTAGAGAGACAGTAATACCCACGCAGAGCTGGCTACCATAGCAAATCGACTCCTGCTGTGCGCAGTCCTGTGCTCTTCCTGTTAGTGTTCAGACAACGTTTGGAGCAATCACATGTCACACAACTGAGCCTCCCGTGGCCTCATTGCATGGAACAACATTTTCTTCAACTGAACAAAGAGTGAAATTGCATGAGTCAGTCTTGTCAACCAACATTTATAAACAGAAAAGCAAAGGTTCCACCCTAGACAGCCTGGGGGATGATTTTGTTTTTCTATTCTATAATCACAATAAAACTATTTAAGATGCATTAACCAGTGTTAATTCAAACAGCATAAACAAGTCTGGGCTATACACATATTGTCTCAAAAAACTCTTGCGTGGAGGGTGAGATCCAGAGAGTTTAATATTTAAGTGAGCCCGAAGCATATATTCAGAGTGGGGTCTCACTAACACAATTTTGCAGTGACACGCATCCCATTCATCCAAAATAGCCACCCTAAATCAGGTGCTCCCCCAGCAGAGGTAGGTGCTGTAAAGACCCTGAACAGAACAGAAGAGAGCCCATGCCATCCTCTGGTGCCTCTGTCCATCCCTTGTAGTGGCAGACAAGACAGGCTGCTACCACCATATGTTGTTCCATCCACACACCCGACTAGCAATAGCTTCTTACTCCCAGGGCTGCAGGAGTGGGGAGGAGGATAAGCAGACAGGCATGATAGTGGCTCCAGAATCTGCCACCTGCTTTTCTCATTTCCCTGCAGTGGAGGCAGGAAATTGGCAGCTTTCATACCAGACCACCCACCTATTCCTCATCCACTGGTTCCTCACAGGCCAAATCAGAGAGGGGCAATCATTTGATCTGTGCTCTTTCCTCTGTGTAAAGATTCTTAAGCCCGCATCTTTCACTCAGTGAGGCTTTGCAAGAAAAGAATATGCCAAATGCTAGACTGCTAGCTCTTTCCGGGCAGCGTTCTTTGGTAGGATAGCCAGAAACAATTAGTTGAGACACTTGACAACTTTTATATTTAACATTGCTGTGCAGGCAGAAATGAATTAGTCATTGGCATTCTGCAGCATTGGGAGGCACTTAGAGCAGGTAAACAGCTTTCAGATTTATGCTGAAAGTATTCCTGCTTGAATCAGTTTTGCAGAGAAATATGGTATGAGTGAGCTGTGAAAACTCATAAGATGATGCTAAAGTTAATGTGAATTTCATATTCAGTCTTTCACAAAAGAAATCCATACATTATCCTGTTTATTGCAGAAGCAGAACTAATTTAATAGTTCTTGATATAAAACTGACGGAACCTCTCAAATCTCTGATATTCTTGTACACACACAAAAAAGCCTCTTTACACCTGTCAAGTAGCATTTGCTAAATATAAAGCAATTTGATTTCCTGACTTCATGCTAATTAGTGCAGATTTTGCTGCCATTTACATGTGAAGATTTATCAGTGCAGATAATGAATTTGCTACCATATGATATGTGATTCTTCTAGAAGAGCTGGAAGAATGTCTGCCTGAGCAGTCTGATCTAATTCCTGCCTCTGAAACAGATGTTTGGGATAAACCAAAGAAGGGAATTGCACTTCTTTTTCATTTCTGGCTACAATGTGTAATAAATCAGGAAATGCAAGTGACACCAATTATAAACCTAGAGACCGAGGGAACCAGAGATGCATTTGGGTAGGTTAAAAATTCATAAAACAAACAGATGTATTGAGGTATTTATTGTCACAGGAACTCAGGAATCAGAAGACAGTTTCAACAAGCCATTTTTAAAAACATGGTGTTAATTATGTATTTGTAAACCAGCATCTCAAAACATGTGTTACTTAAACCTGTTTTGCTGCAGCACTATGAATCTGCTATTATACTTCAAAGACAAAGCTTCCATTAAGCTTAATTACTTCCTCCTGTGGCTTTGGACAAAGAGCAGCTCCTATTATATTTCACTGCCTTCCCTTGTGGGTTGCCTGGCAAAGATACATAGTAAAGGTATAAAAGACAGAGCTACTACTAAACAAATAAGATATACATACATGCTACGGCATCTGACAAAGTGAGTATTCACCCACAAAAGCTTATGCTCCAATACGTGTTAGTCTATAACAGGGGTAGGCAACCTATGGCACGCGTGCCAAAGGCGGCACGCGAGCTGATTTTCAGTGGCACTCACACTACCTGGGTCCTGGTCACCGGTCCAGGAGGCTCTGCATTTTAACTTAATTTTAAATGAAGCTTCTTAAATATTTTAAAAACCTTATTTACTTTACATACAACAATAGTTTATTTATATATTATAGACTTACAGAAAGAGACCTTCTAAAAATGTTAAAATGTATTACTGGCACGTGAAACCTTAAATTAGAGTGAATAAATGAAGACTCGGCACACCACTTCTGAAAGGTTGCCGACCCCTGGTCTATAAGGTGCCACAGGACTCTTTGTCGCTTTATACATGCTAATACTGAATATGTTTTATAATAATTTGGGGGCATCTCTCACTCCCTACAAACACACGAGCCATCCTTTTAATGTTAATGGGACTGTTTCCATGCGTAAGACGAGCAGAACTTGGCCCTTTGGGTCCTAGTTTATAAATAATGTTTTAAATTCCTGTGTGAAAACAAAACCACTGAACACCAGGATAATTTCTATTTTATATTCAAGAATAGTGTGCTAAATGACAGCATCTGGACAATGAGCCTGTTGCCAGTTGTTATATTACTCTATCCGTTACTTATAGAAACATACAGTGCTGCTTTATGTTTAGTTTGTTTCCAGTTAATAGTCGGATTACAGCACCCATGCCTTAGTATGGAGAATCAATGAAGCCTGCAATCCTTGAGCTATTCCTACTGCCTAGAATTTGGAAAAGGGAAGATGAGGAAAGAGCAATGACAGAGCTACCTAGGCAGAACAGTTCTTCCCATTCCTTTTGGTTCAGGAGGACTGCAGTCTCCACTTGAAGCACAAAGCATAACTCCCACTCATGTTAAAATGCTAATAACCATCGTAGAGACAAGGTGGGTGAGGAAATCTCTTTTATTGGACCAACTTCTGTTGGTGAGGGAGACAAGTTTTTGAGCTACACAGAACTCTTCTTCAGGTCAGGGAAAGGTACTTAGTGTCCCAGCTAAATAAAAGATCCATAGATAGTTTAGCATAACTAGTTAGCACATGTTCTAAGGGACCATTCAATATGTGAATATTGCTAACTACTTAATTTAGAACATGTGCTAAGTTAATTAAGTTAAAGCTAAGTACCTTTCCCAGACCTGAGGCGTGGTCTACACTACAGAGTTAGGTCGAACTAAGGTAGCTTACATCGACCTAATTATGGCAGAGTCTATGCTACAGTGCTGCTTCTGCTGAAGTAAATGGCCCGCTACACAGACATGACAACTCCACCTCCATGAGAGGCATAGGGCTTATGTCGGTGTAGCTCTGGCAACGCAGTGTCCATGTAGACACTGCATTACTTACATTGGCTGGTGGCTGTCAGCCCTGAGTGGAACTGACAGCTATAGCCCCCACCCTCTCCTGGCGCTGATCGTCCGAGCTGTCAGCAAGGTGCCAGGCTCACAGCTGGGTCCCCCCTTCCCCAGCTCTGACAGCCCCATGGCGGCAGGTCTCCAGCTGTCAGTGTCCCACAATGCCCCACATCCATCGGTGGAAGCGCTCCTGGTGAGAACACTCACCGCCACTAACAGAAGGAGCATAGCGTTTAAGTGAACCATCGCTTTAATTACTGAGGTGCTGTACGGTGACTTTACTTACGTCAACTTAATTCTGGTGAGTAGACAAGCCCTGAAGAAGAGCTCTGTGTAGCTCAAAAATCTGGTCTCTCTCATCAACAAAAGTTGGTCCAATAAAAGATATTATCTCACCCACCTTGTCTCTCTAGTATCCTGGAACCCACACAGCTATAACACTGCATACGTATTTATAAGGCTGTTGGAACCACAAAGACCCTTAGAAATTGCTGTTCAGTTTTACAAACTGCAAAACTCATTTTCTTCTGGCATCAGAAAACAAACTGTTTCCTCGTAATATATAATTTTTACAGCAATTGGATAACTCCATGTTCAGATTTATTTTATTTTTAAGACCTCCCCTGGTTACACCTAAATTGCTGATGAGTTTTCTATTTTCCTCACTACCGAGACATTTATGGGAAAGTTTAATCCATTTATGAAAATAAACTGCTTTAGAGCATCTTTCATGCAATGCTTCACAAGGCAATTTATAGAAGAAGCTACAATGGCCGTAAGTGTTAATGGTGCCATTAGCAGGAGATGGCTAGTCATGGTAACTTCCATTTGGATGCATCAGTAGTTGTATACTATAGAATTTATTCACACAGGGCATGACTTTGCTTTTGAGAGTAAACCTTGACAAAGAGAGACAGAGAAGCCAGAAGGGAGGCCTCTGTGTCAGGCTCCTTTTCTTTTCACTTTTACTGAAAACATTTTCCTGCAGATTTCAAAGACAGCATAGCAGCTGCACTCCGTTTCCTCACAGCCGTGACCTGCTGGGCATACAGGCTTGAGGGAGTCACTCTTCACCATAGGATTTTTCCTCAGTGTCAGTTAATATCTAGGTACTAAACATACTTTCAAAATTGAAGATCAGCGGTAAAAAGTGAAACACTATGAGTATGTGACTCTTCGAGCGCTCGCAATTTGCATTCAAAATGGTTACTCTGAGGCCAGTCACTCCCATTGGAAGTAGTGAATGGCTCATGGTAATAAGGCCCACCACCAGATTTCATGGGGAAAAGCACATTAAATCTGCTGTTAATTCACAAGCATCACCATATAGAACATTGGTTCTAGCAGACACTCAACGCTAAATTTTCAGAGTTCTCTTTTTCATGAGCATCACATACACCACAGACACAAGATACACCAAGCAGCAAAACAATAAGCTACGCAAGCAAAGCCTTAAAAAACAAAAAAGCAGCTCACTTTCCCGTAGAGTGTCTCAGGTAAGAGCCTTCTGCAGGGAATGGCATATCAGCTCACCAGCTCCCACTCTCATGCTCATGGCCAAACTTTGAAATGATCTAGAGATTTACTTCAATATTTTTCAATAAAGTAGCCAGGCACTAAATATCTTCTGATGTCAGTAAGATATGACAGGTAAGAGCAGTTTTAAAATTCTTACTGCATTTGACAGGCATCAATATCAGTCTTTCTGTACTATATAATCCCATTTTTCCTTTCTGTTCGGAACCTAGCAGCAAAAATTCCTTCAAGCCTCGTTTGGCCAGATCATCTAATAAATTAAAGTAGTGTGAATTTAAGATGACCATTTCAAGCTCTGAGTGAATTATAAATGCTAGTAATCGATATTTCTTATGTATTGAAAAGAGATCCAACCACAAAGCTCAAGTTTCACAAGAGAGAGTATGGGATCTATTACCAAGGCAAGAAACACTTAGCTGCCTGTTTCTTGACGGCAAAGATCCAGAAAAAGAGTTTAGATATACAGAAATATACTGATGTTCCCAGAACAGAGAAAGTTTGAAGAACTACATGGACCAACATCCAAGACCAAAAATCCAGCAGACATCATCAGTAGCACTGTACACTAAATTTAAAATGTTCAATTAGAATCTGGTTCTTTAGATGTCATTGTAACGTAGTGTAAGGGGAGATTTTGACAAACCAGTAAAGTGCCTGAAACCACTATTGTTTATTGCTAAAAGCAGCCATGTCAGCAGGCTGTAAAGTGGCCATGCAGCAGCCTTAGCTTAACCAAGGCAGAAGGGGAGGGGATTTTGGGTGCCACAGAAAGGGCAGCTTGACCCCGCGTACTTCCTGATAAGAATTGTGTTGAAATTGCTGATACGTGCATTTTAGGGGCCTCAAGGTGTGCAAACTCTGAAAAAACCACACCTCGTTAATCGATGACCAGAAGGAAACCTCTTGCTTGACCTTTGAAACTGCTTGCTTAACAAGTTTTCTTTAAGTGACATGTCATTGTATTACTAATGTATAAATAAGGGGGGAAAGTTTGAGGCAGGGGACTCTCCCTCTGGATGCATCTTGTGTTCCCCGCCGGCAGACGGGCTGCCGCCGTGCCACTCGAAAGCCACACTCAGCTTCGGTAATTATCGAGGGTTGGGGGTGTTTTACTAACCTGTTGCGGACGTGTGTAAGTGCTTGAGACTAAGTAAAGTTTAGCTTTAAGTGAAAGCACTCTTGTGTTGTCCTATTTGTGCCAGCCATCTATCGGTCGGACAGCCGTGTCTCCCCTGATTTATTTCCTGACACCACCTCACACAGAGTAAAAGTTACCAAGAGCTTTGGGTTGAAAGAACCCTGGATAACAGTAGCATTGTTGTTTCATAAATTTTTCAGATGTTCCCTTGCCTACAGTAAAGCATTCAAATGAGCTGTACAGATATTTTATATACATGTTGTCAGGGCAGGACAGGAGGGTGAGGAATGGACCTTTTTGGAGCAAGAGCATGTGGAGATGTGCCCTGGACAGGCTAGCTGGATAGCATGCAACTAACTCAAGTGGAGGGTGGGATGGCTAAGAAGTGGGGGGCCTTCACAGGGCACAGGTCCAACATGAAGCTTCAGAGGGCCAGGGGGACATTCTCTCCAAAGGAATGCAAGAGAGGTAGAGGACTTCTTGAAACACCGCGAGAGATGGGCAGTCCCATGCACTTAGAAAGCATGCCTAGATCCATCCAGTCTCACTTCTCATAGTCCAGGTGACAACAGCCAGGACCAGATTCTGAAGCACAACACATTCAGTCATCAGGAACCGTATTTACTGTCCACATGGATGATCAGCAAAGCTGGAAAAGAGGAGCTTTAGATCTACAGCACTGACCTCTATCACTTCAGCTAAGGAGCAACTGGCAGCAGAATGAGCTATTATCCCATATATGGACCAGCTCCTAGAGGGAGACATGACATACTTTGTCAGTGGGTAACTATTTGTGAGACAGCAGTGGCATGTTGGTTACGTGGATTCTATTTCTGGCTCTTGGCACAGAGTACAGTCTAGTGGTTAGAGCAATACTTACAGGCAGGATAGCAGACAGATTTAGCACAGTCAGAAAGGTAGTGTGGCTAAGTGGATGAGACCTGGCTCTGTCGTGTTACAAATCCGGGTTCTCCACTGCCTGAAGTGACCCTGTGCAACCTCTAAGGGCAGCATCCGCACAGCTGCACCAATTCAGCTGCGCTGCTGTAATGCTTTAATGATGCTCTACGCTGATGAGAGAGAGCTCTCCCGTTGGTATGGTTAATCCAGCTCCCTAGGAGGCCATAGCTATGTCACTACATCATTCAGGGGTGTGGATTTTGAGAACCACTGATCTCGACTAGAGAAGTTATACTAGTATAGCTATAGTGGGTAGGCATATGATTTTTAAATAATATAGTTATACTGGTAAGCTCTAGCTTGAATGCAGTTACTCTGGCATGAAGGTGTCTTTTTCTAGGATAGCTTATTTCATTTCCTGAACCAGAATGAACTAGATAACTAAGCGCTTTTATACTAGTATAACTAAGACCACAATAAAAGGGCTTTGACACTAACTAAACCAGAGTAGTTGAAACAGCAAAACTTCCTAGTGTAGAGAAGCCCTGAGAACAAGCCCTGCAGAGAGGCAAAGTTTGTAGGAGTTTAAAGGTGCAGTACTTAGGAAGCAGAGGCACCCATTTTCATAGAAACACACATCACAAAAATGTAACAGTTATTATTAAAATACTCCCAGGTGTGAGTTTTAATGGTCCATTAATACATGCCTTGAGTGGCTTCACAGTGCTACTAAAGCGTGTATTAATGAGCCAATAAAACACGCCCTGTCATTTCTCGATGCCATATTATCCCATCATTTTGGTAATGAAATGCTCTTAAATCTGAATATACCATAGAGATGGAAGGAGATAAAATCACTGGTAAGGAAAAGGTTGAGAAATGGCAAGAAACTAACATGAAGTTTGGTTTCTGATTTTTCATATTAAGACTTCAACACCAATCACTGGGGAATGAATTTTCATCTTAGACCAACTCAGCAGGACATTCCTTTGCTATAAACCTGCCAGGCTTTCCATAGCATAGGTGTAAGGTATCAAAGAGAATTCTAAAGAGGAAGAGATCCAAGACCGATGTTCCTATACTATATCAACATGCAAGGAATGTGTCATTAAAAGAAGAAAGGGGGAGTATAAATATTTCACTCTGCATCCCTTCTTCACAGATCGCTGTGCCCATGAAGTAAACAACTTTTTCTAGTTACACCTCTACCCCGAAACAACACAAATTTGAATATAACGCGGTAAAGCAGTGCTCCGGGGGAGGGGGGACTGCGCACTCCAGCGGATCAAAGCAAGTTCGATATAACGTGGTTTCACCTATAACGCGGTAAGATTTTTTGGCTCCCGAGGACAGCGTTACATCGGGGTAGAGGCGTACTTCCAACTGCTTTTTGAGGCAAGTCTCCTAGACTACACCTTGATTTTTGTTGAAGGCTCTAGGGTTCAGCCACCCATTGTTAATGCAATGAAAATGTGTCTTTCATAAGGAGCTACCTGCTCCATTTTACTGTTAGTGAGGGCAGGGCTACACTTAAAAACGTTGCATCGGCACAGCTGCACCAATGCAGGTGTGCTGCTGTAGCACATAAGTGAAGAAGCTCCTATGAAAGACGGGAGAGCTGCTGCCATCAAAGTAGTTAATCCACCTCTGCAAGAGGCAGGGTAGCAATGTCAATGGGAGAAGTTCTCCGGCTGAGATAGCACTGTCTACACTGGGGTTTAGGTTGGTATAACTATGTCGCTCAGGGATGTGAATTTTTCACACTCCTGAGCGACCTAGTTATACGGATATAAATCTGTAATGTAGACTGGGCCTACGATTCTCTTCATGGTTGTCCCCATGTCACACTCAGCAGCACATCACATGCATTGAGTAAGTATGCAAAACTTACCCCCCTTTTAATAGGGATTGCTTTTAATGGTAACAAAACAAAACAAAAGCCCTGCAACTCAGCCAAAACTTTCTCCTGAGCTTTGCTTGTTCTTGGATTCTCTCTCTCTTTCTCCTCAAAGAGGGGCCCTGGGGATGGATGAAATGACTCAACAGATCTGGGGTGGGCAAACTTTTTGGTCTGAGGGCCGCATCGGGTTTTGGAAATTGTATGGAGGGCCGGTTAGGGGAGGGGGTCGTGGCCTAGCCCCCCCCCAATTTGCCCCCCCCGGGACCCCTGCCCCATCCAACCACCCCTTCTCCCTGTCCCCTGACTGCCCCCCACCACCCCATCCAAACCCCCCTCCTTCCTGACTGCCCCTCAGGGACCCCTGCCCCATCCAACCATCTCTTCTCCCTGTCCCCTGACTGCCCCCGGAACCTCTGCCCCCCGCCGCCCCATCAACCCTTCCTCTCATTCCTGACTGCCCCTCAGGGACCCCTGCCCCATCCAACCCCCCTATTCCCCGCTCTCTGACCGCCCCAATCCCTATTCACACCCCCACCCCTGCCCACCCCCCCTGAATTCCCCTGCCTTCTATCCAACCCCCCAGCTCCCTGCCCCCTTACCGCGCTGCCTGGAGCACCGGTGGCTGGCGGCACTACAGCCGTGCCGCCCACCTGGAGCCAGCCACGCCGTCGCAACCGCTCAGCACAGAGACTGGGTCAGGCCGGGCTCTACAGCTGCATTGCCCCAGGAGCTCAGAGCCCCGCTGCCCAGAACATTGCGCCGGAGGCAGAGCGAGCTGAGGCTGTGGGGGAGGAGGGACAGCGGGGGAGGGGCTAGCCTCCCGGGCCAGGAGCTCAGGAGCCGGGCAGGAGGGTCCCACAGGCCGGATGTGGCCCGCGGGCCGTAGTTTGCCCACCTCTGCAATCGATCATTTTCATTTTCAGGGTTCTACAACTACCCTGAATAAGCATGTTTGCCAAATACTTTTGCTAAAGTGATCTCTAGCAAAATAGTTGTCAATATTTTAAATATAATTATACCCGGTCTCCATGTAAATTTTGTGATAGTGTAACGATTTTGGTTAGGGCTGTAATTATTTAATCAAAACAGTCCTATCATTACAACTCCTAGGGTGGATACAAATTTACTGGTGTAAAAGTAGCTTATACCAGCATAGCTTATTTAAGAAAGGTTGCAGAGGCTCATCTGTCCCTCTGACCACTACCCCATGCTGCTCATCCACATAGATTCATAGATCCATAGATTCTAGGACTGGAAGGGACCTCGAGAGGTCATCAAGTCCAGTCCCCTGCCCGCACTAATGACTCTAAACACATGGGCACTAATGACTCTAAACAGATCAGCAGTGGCTACAGTGTTCTGGGAGAGAGGGTGAACGGGTCGGCGGCGCAAGTTGTGTTCTTGTCCATCGTCTCGGTTAAGGGTAAGGGCATCCTGGAGATGAATGCATGGCTGCACAGGTGGTGTCGACAGGAGGGCTTTGGCTTTCTTGACCATGGAAAAGGAGGTCTTCAGGGAAGAGATGGGATCCGCCTGACAAAGAAGGGGAAAGAACATCTTCACACACCAACTTGCCAACCTAGTGAGAAGGGCTTTAAACTAGATTCAAAATGGGCAGGTCAGAAAAGTCCACAGATAAACTCACCTTTTTTATGCTTAATAGAAGGCTAGATGTTTGGAGGAGGACGAGGGCATGGAAAATTACAACAGGGTCATAGGAACAACAAGAGTGAAATCAGTAGCGGAATCTGCTCAACAACCCAAATGTCCATAAACAAATGCAAAGAGTATGAAGAATAAGAAGGAAGAACTGAAAGAGATTTTTACATAAGCTAAATTATTATTGAATTGGCATCACAGAGACTTGGTGGGATAAATCTCATGACTGAAATATTGGTATAAAGGGATGTAGTTTATTCAGGAAGGACAAGTGGGGGAGGGGAGGGGAAGGAAGGGGATATTGTATTATACATCAAGAATACACTTCTAATGTCCAGAAGGAGGTAAGAGGCAGATCAGTTGAAAGCCTCTGGGTGAACTCTCTAGATCCCTTCCAGCAATACATTTCTTTGATAACTCTCCTGAACAGTACAAATTCTTCCTATATTTTCCTCACATGATAATTTCTTCCACCCCATATGCATTCCATTACAAAAAAATATAAATTAAAAGGAGTCTTACTGACCTCATCAAGAGTGGAAAATAGCAGCTATAACAACAGAAAACTCAGAAGACTGATCCTTTACATTTATGTAGCACATTTCATCCCTAAAGATGTAACCATATACTCATGGGAATGGCTTCATCCACCACTCAAGTACAGCAGCCTGCCAAACTGCACATGATTTTAGGACAGACAGCTGGGGAGAATTACACACTAAATTAAACTGCAGGGACCACAGAGCTTGCTGAGAATCCTCTGTGCAGAGGGATCTTCTCATATGGAAGGGAGCCACCAACCCTGCTACGTTCTCTTCCCTCTGGACACTGCACAGTGCTCTCCATGGGTTGAAGTGCCACATGGAGGAAGAAGCAGGCAGTGGGTGGGCCAGGATGGGCTGTAAGGTCTTTCCCACAGAACCCTCTCCATTATGGGAAGTACCCATCCCCTCCCTTTACAAACACAGATCCCAGGGGGATGCCAGGGACCCAGGATCAACATGGATTCACAGGTCTTCTACATGGATGGCTCAACTTTCTGCAGATCCCCAGGAGCTGGAGAGTGCATGGGCCAAACCTATGGCCTGTTCTGCATGGTGTGGCGGGGAAACAAACATCACACCTCAGACAATGCAGAAGTTTGGGAGGAAATATCTGTGAGCCTCCCCTTGCAGAGTTTCTCTCATGGGACGGACAATCAGGCACCTAGTTAGAGGGGCAGTATGCTATCATCCAAATGGCAAAGACACCAGGACTTACTCCCTTGGACGAACTTCAGCTTTCTTGCCCCCTTTAAACAAGCTTCTACCAAGTTGGGCAGTTTAATAGATTGAGCTCGGCTTTGTTTTTTCAGTCCCAGGTATAGATGTAGCATTTGCCTGCAGATACTAGCATTATTTATATTGCAACAGGGTCTTGAGGCCCCAAACAGGTCCAGACCCTATTGTGCTGGGCACTGAACACACATGGTAAGAAAACACTTCTGGCTCAAAGAGCTGACAGTCTAGGTTAAGAGGAGATTCAGCCTGGGGGTTTAACCAAATAGACTGAGGGGGCAGTGGTGATAGAAGAACTTGGTTGCAGAGCCTAACTATGGCCCCGATCCAGAAAAGCACTTGAACATGCTAGGCACATCCTTAAGAGTTTGTCTACACTTATTGCACTGCAGCAGCACCACTGTAAGGGGCTTTAGTGAAGACGCTACTTACACCAATGGGAGAGCTTCTCCCACCGGCATAGATACCCCACTCATAGCTATGTGAACAGGAGAAGCCCACCCATTGACAGTGCTGTTTATACCAGGAGTTCGGTCGGTTTAACTGTGTCGCTCAGGGGTGCGGATTTTCCACACCTCTGAGAAACATGGTTACACTGACATAAATCTGTAGCGTAGACCAGGGCTAAATTTGCAAAATTTGACTTTTTAAAGGAAGTTTTAAACAAAAGCTACGGATATGAGTAATCCCAGCTGGCCACCTGTTTAGCCTGCCTGCATGCCTTGTGAGGGGATATGTACTCTTCCATTCTGCCTTTGCACCATGTAGAAGTGAATGATGTCCTCAGAAAATACAAATCCTTTTATAAATACAGGATTTTACGTGGGACAAGCTTCATTCTCAATTTCACGTATGATCACTGGGGCAGCATCGCCTCCCAGCAATCAAAAGGCATTCATGAAATAACCTCTATTCACTGTATTGTAAATGTGCATCATATATAAGTGGGGAGGAAACCGCTTTCTAGATTCTGTATTTAGCTCTTTGCTGCATAGTTGTCCAGGACCAGAGCAGGACCTAGGCGCACCGTGTCTGGGATATAGCTTTATGACAAATTTTACCATATCAGCCCTATGCACTAAAAATAATAATTGTACCATGAAGACAAAAACTCACTCCCATGAAAAGAGACAGTTTGGGGAGAGGAATGGCATAATCCATAAAAAATACCCCGTGATTCCCCCCTCCCCGCCCCTTCAACCAATCTGCCTTCTCTTAGGCATGTAAAAGACTAATGTTCACATTAAGTTATTTCTTAACTTGCTTTAAAATATTACAGCTCCATTTGCTTTAAAATATTACAACTCGACATCCTCCGCAGGTGATGTCAATACAGAATATAAATAGACTTCAGTAAACATATGTATAGTCATTCTTGTAGCACTTTCCAATGCAAAGCAGGCACATATGATGACCATTCTCAAAGTGAGCAGAAATTGGTGCGTGTCTGAAGTCATTTCCTTTATTTGTTTACAGGACCAACCATTAAAAAGTCAATATTTACCAACAGTTGACACAGCAGAAGCTGTGGTCTCTCCGACCTCACCAGGGATAAAGGGGACTTTTTAAATGGCAACCATTAAACTTATCCAGTGTTTATTGCGGTGGCATGTGGGAGCCACAGTAACAATTAAACACAAGATAAACTGGTTGTGTCCAAGACAGACTAGGTGAGTGAACTGTGGGTCTGCCATGGATTTTATTTAGAGACCTGCAAAAAAACAAACATCCCTTGTGCTGTGCCCAACAACTCAGTAATTATGGACTCTGGCAGATCACTAGGAGGAGCGAGCGTTGCTGTATCCACTGAGATAGAATGCCCCACTGCTGATCTGAAGATAAAATTTCAGAAACCCTCAGCAGAGGAACCCACCAGATCTTAACTGATAGGACAGACAAAGACGTAACAAAATGGCGGCCCCTCGCCTCAGATAACTCACTCAGAAGTATTTATACTTTGATAACCTCAACATTTGTAGCATTCCAGGTATTTCCTATAGTATGGATAGTAAGAAGGGAGGACTCGGTATCTTTTTAATGTATATGAAACTAGCCAGTTTCTAATAGTCACCATTGTCCTTTGTGCTTATACAGTAATTTGGATCAGAGGATCCCCATGCACTCTACAGACATTAACCAAATCTCCGCACCCTTATGAGGCAGATGTTACTCCAGCCTTCCTACAAACTGAGGCAGACAGTTATGTGAGTTAGTTGCGCAAAGTCACAATCCGTAGCATAGCTAACATTAGAACACAGGCATCCTGACTCCCAGTCCACTGCTCCGCCGGTATACAGCTCTCTTTGACAATCCACCCCCACAGGACAAGCAATCCTCCACCCAGACTTCAGGGTCCTGACTACAATGGAGCCAAAAGAGCTATATAACTTGAAAACCAAAAAGGCAGAGTACAAATGGGGGCAGGACAGGTGTCGTTTCAGGAAAGGGATGTAGCTGAGTGCAACTCACGAGTTTGGTACATATTCTGAGTTTCATCATCATGTTAAAACAATTTGTGAAGTCCCTTTATGGTGTCTACGGCTTTCCTTTTATGCTAGGTCTGAAAAGTCCTACCCATATGATAAAGCAAGTGTTTATGGTTTGGAGGTTGAATGAAAAACCTGTATGTTGAAGTGAATAATGAATTATTTCTCTCTCTAGGCAATTAGATTATTCATGTAGCTTGTCTGGCTGGAAAAGTCATGCCTGCTTTACTGCAATCCTAATCTCCACATATCTCTTTCACTTTTTATCCTCACACCTTCCTCTTTTAACAAGATTAAGAATTAGACCAGTTGTCTGTTAGAGAGCACTAGCCGTTCTGTGGTACCCATTGATTTAAATTTAAAGGATCAGACCCCCAGTGGACCTCTAGGGTTTTGGAAAAGGAGGATTATATGATAACAAGGAAGGCCCTGCAGAGATCAGATGTGTGCAGATTGGCTCTGCAGAAGGGGAAGAATGCTGCCACCCAGGGTAAAAGACCTTTGATTCTTCCTGCAAAGGGGTCTGCTTATTCACGTTTCAGGCCAGAGGGAAAATTTCTGCAGAAGAACTTTCCTAGTAGTAAGAAGTAGTAGTGAAGCTAGTGATCTAAAATATACATCTATATCCTATTCTGGATGGGTGGCAGATATGACTACCGGTGACATTTAAGAGCAAAATATATATTTTTATCTTCGTGAATCCAGGCCCAATTGCGAGAGCTTATATTTCAAGTCCCATATCTTAATTTATCAAATCACTTGTTTCAACATTGCCTGCTCCTGGGAGTTAGTTACTGGGACACTTCAAGCAGCTGAGGCAGCTTTCAACATATTTATTAATAAAAACTGCAACAAGCTACACGTGCATGAAAGCAAACTACGACACATGCACATACTGTTTTACAGAGGCACTGGGGCAGGAAAAAGAAGGGCAATAAGGGGGGTGTTTGTTTTTTAAGAAAAAAGTTCAGATGAAAAACAAAATCGTCATACGAATGTCGTTCTTGGCGAAACAAGGATTGTTATTATTTGAAGAATATTGTAAATTCAATATTTGCAGTTCAACAACTTTGCAGATATTTTGGAGAAAGCTGCTAAATCAGGCTGTCCCAAAGCTTGGAATGTCAGTCCTTTGTTAGAGGACTAATCAAATTGAAAATAAGGGCTCATTTGCAGATAGGTCTGCATGCCGTGCTTTATTTACTTGGTTGAACCGTGCCGTGCATGTGTTAAAATATAGGTATGGGAAAAGGTAGCAGTCTGCAGGTCAATCAGACCCTTCTTTATCTTTAAACCATGGAATAAAAAACACAAGTGTTTTGATAGTGGTTCCCCGCTGGTAATGAAACAAAGATTCATTGTTTTTATCAGCTTGCACTTCCACCTCCTCCCATCTGATTCAGTTCTTCTGTAGTGCTATAGAGATGCTCCCATCTACAAAAATATATTGTTTGTGAATACTTTTCTCTTAGTGAAGAAAGCAGCTGGGAAGAAGGTGTCTGACAGGAAGATGTTAGTGCAAGATACGTTTCTGTTCGTATTTGTTGGCATAAAGGGAAAAATCCTTAAAATAGGGACCCTAATTAGTGCAATTTGGCTCTAAAATGTAGCAGCATATGGCTCTTATGTAAATTCAGAAGGGGAGTGTGCTTAAGGAGCAACTTGGTGCAGCTTTTGTAAGCCTGCAAGCTTTTCTTTAAAGCAGTAAGTGCTGCACGTTGTGGAAAGAAAACAGCTTCCCCGATTTTGCCTTTTGTATTGTAAGTCTGCTTCCCTAACGCGTTAGCTCCTGAAGGATTTCAGCTCAAAGTCAACTAAGACAAGACAGAGCCCTGCACCCCCTTCCTGCTTTCCTATTATTTTGCACACAGTCCCTTTCCCACTAGCTGATAGCCTGCAGTTCTGACAATGCAGGGAACAAGGAAAAGAATGGCAGAACAGGGAAGCAGAACACAGCTGTGCGTTTCAGAATCTCTCCATATTCATTTGCCAAACAAAACCAATACTCAAAGAGACAGCTAAGATTAAGATGCAATAGGACCACATTGAATTCGTGCCTCAGAGCAGCAAGGGGCTCCTTTTAACAATGCATTCAAGCAACAGATAGAGATTTACCTTCAAAATGCAGGCCATGTTCTTTTTCTATCCTTCCTACCACAAAGCAGCAGGATTCTACTTTGTCAGAAACAGTTCCAGTGTGAGGCAAAAGGCTGGTAGAGCTGCAAAACTGCTATAGCCTACATTCCTGAAGATCCAAATAAGGGTACCACAATTCTAAGATCCGTTAGTCCTATTAGTCTTTTCATGCCCTGTTTGTTCCACCCATCAGCTTCTGCCACTGGCTAGAAGCCAGCTCAGCACCTCCCCTTAGTCACATGACTGAATTTGACTCATGACTCTAGCATGTATTTTTTTTAAGCTCTTAGATGCTTTCTATCATATGAGATATACCAAATGGCAATTTTATAGCGTGCAGATGTCTGAGGCATTTGAAAAGCAAGCTGCTCATTTACAGGGAATCCGGATTAGTCCCTCTAAACGGATCAACAGCAAATATTTCTCTCAGTCATGTCAGAAGAGTCCAAAGTATCTCTCTGTTATTAGGACTGTAAAAATCTTTAGGTCATTATGTAATGTTTGTTTGCATTCTCAGCCCTCTTTATATTACTGGAATTTGCCTTTTTCTGAAACACTGTAACTACCTGTAAAAATGAGCCACTCACCGGGAGTAACCACCATAAATATCCCATGAGAAATCCTTCTATTGTGCTGTGTGTATCACTTTGTATTATAGACTCATATATTACTGAAAGGAATAGGAAATGGTTTTAATTTGGGTAAGTCTGATGACAGCTCTTTGAACTGTCTCTGGCATTTGTTTGAGCTTACCTGGACTGCAGAGAAATAAAATTAAAGCTATTACTGAAGTCATCTTCCTCCATCTGGACACAGGCTATTTTTCCACCCCCTACTACATCAGATTCAGGCTCCACAGAATATTGTCCCCACCTTCACCTTTGCTGTTTCTGCCCCCAATACTCCTCCCACTATTTATATTCTTCCCAGTATTTTTGCCTTACTTCTCCCGCTCTCAGTTTTGCACCTTTCATCTGGATTCCTCTACAGGTGGAACAGTTGCCATGTTCTTGTCACCCAAGCAGCCTCATTCCCATTCTAATCCCTCATTAAACCCACCCCTTTGAGAAATCCCTCTGACTGGCTTCCTCGTCAATCAGTAAATCCTATGTCTTCCATCACCTGAGCTTTTGTCCACTCATCTCGCATTTGTCTAACACTGTAACAAGCTGCCATGTTTACCTGAAATAAACCTTTCAAGGAGTTGATTCTGCTGGGGAACAGTAAGTGCAGACACAGGCAGGTAGCCCATTATTGCACCTGGATGAAAGAGAGCTGGGAATGTCTAACTGGAGAGAAGATCTAATGTGTGGACTGAGCAATCTGGAAGGATGAATCTTAGGAGCAGCCAAGCCTGGGAGAAGATTCGAGCTCAACTTTGTTGACGTGTTGATAATAAAACCCCAAGCCCCAACAAGGGAGCAAGTTTGGACTCTACACAGTGTGTGGACTGTGTCTGAGAACAGGTTGGGAAAACACCTGCTCATGTGTAACACGGACAGACCCCGGTCGTCGACAGGCAGAATCGAACCTGGGATCTCTAGAACTAAATGCATGAGCCTCTACTGCATGAGCTAAAAGCCACACAGCCCTTAAGGCTGTAGGGCAGACTCATTAATCTCTAAGTGGTCTTGGTGCCACTAGATGGGACAGAGCACCACACCCAGGAGGCGTGTGGGTTACATATGCCCAGAGAATAAGCTGTCTGAAGCAGAAACTACATCAACCAAGTGTAGAAAGTGCCATGTAAATGTATTACTGGGAGGGTCTGACAATAACATTAATCGTTGAAATTCAAGGACCGAATGTCCAAGAGAAGGGTGGTCAGGGCACTAATCCCACAACGCTGCATTTCAGCCTGCTAAAGCTACAGTAAAAAGTCAGTCAGTCAGAGGACAATGACAGTCTTCTGACACGTCCCTTTTGCTTTTAAAATCAACAAAGCGCTTGTTCGGTATGGAAAGCAGAACTTCCAGCCGCTGCAAATACAGGAAGTGGAAGAACGTGTATGGAAATTCTGAGCCCAATAAAACAGGTTAGTTTTTCCAGCTAGCCCTTTTGGGAATCATTTTTTATAAAAAAGAGTGAAAAAGCCAGTAAACCCTGAACTATTTATATATAACACTGAGCTAACAGGCTGCTGCATTATTCAGCTTTCACCTTGGTTCACAGGGCTCTGGTTTATAGCTTAGAGCAGGGATCGGCTGAGGGATACCTGGCCACTGCTTCCCGCAGCCCCCATTGGCCTAGAGCGGCGAACCGCAGCCAGTGGGAGCTGCGATCGGCCGAACCTGCGGACGCTGCAGGTAAACAAACCATCCCGGCCCGCCAGTGGAGTTCCCTGATGGGCCGCATGCCAAAGGTTGCCGATCCCTGGCTTAGAGTATTGGTATGGTGGGAGGGTCCTGGGCCAATTCCTCATGGCATTCTGCTCTTTGCTCTTATAAGACCTGCTCTTCTCCAGCTCACAGTCCCTCATTCACCATGGAGCTGCCTTTCTGTCTCCCCCCCAGGAGCACACCAATCTGCATTGACCTTCAACCCCCTTAGCCAGACTGCTACAGTTCTATATGGGCCCTGCAGCTTCTCCCTCTTGCAAACTCCCCAGCCCTTTTGTACCCTCACTAGCGACCCCCCTCCCCCGCTTCTCTTTTTCTGACCACAATACAAGCATCTTTTGGCTGTAACTCTGTAAAGAAGCTTTGATCCTTTGACAACACAAGTGTTTCATTCATTCTTTTCACATTTAATTGCCCATTTCCCTCTCCATCCTTCAAGCATCCACTGGCTTCTGGAATAGAATAATTTTTTTGTTAGGCTCGGCTGAGGAAAGTCATATCTCCCAGAACCCCCTGGTGTGGGTTGGACCCTCTTGTGTGTGTCTGGGCAAGAAGAGGAGTGGCAAGAGCCGTGTGGAGACCTCCTCCATCATTTCATTCATTATTCCTGACACCCTGGAGAGAAGAAGACACTGCAGAACATGAGACCTGTAAAATTTACCTTTGATATAAAAATGGCACTACTGTACTGCAGTCACTGTGCATTAGATATGGGAATATCCTCGCCCACACCCTGGCTGGAGCTGGTTTGGTTCAATACTCACAAACAAGACAGCGCCACAAATTAAGACTATTGACTTGTCAAAAAAGCATGATTTTTCTGAGGACAGATACTATGTGGTACAAAGCACCAAAAACAATAATAATAATATGCATTTTAGAGCAAATTCCATCAGAGGCTCTTCTAATGTACCTATGAAGTAGAGATAGTAGGTGCCCCTAAAAAGTTGCATTTTTTACAATTAAGGATGGTGATCATAGTACTGGAGGAGTCTTGTGTACTCCATGAGAACAATGACTAAGGCTACGTTTTAGTCATGGATATTTTTAGTAAAAGTCATGGGCAGGTCAGGAGGACTAAACCAGTGGTTCTTAATCTGGGGTGCACGCACCCCCTGGGGCTACGAGATGCCCTTTCTGGGGGTGCAAGACATGCCAGGTTTTTTTAGAAGGTAAATCATCGAACACACAAACCTATGTATTTATTAACATTATACATTTTTAACGATTACTGTAATATACAAACAAAATATATATCTAGGTTTAAGGAGTGTGAGAACATTTTTTTAGGTTTAAGGGGTGCAAGAACATATTTTGAGAACCAAAGGGGTGCAGGCTGCAGTAAAGGTTAAGAACCACTGCACTAAACAAAGATTCACGGCACGTGACCTGTCCATGACTTGTACTATGTACCCCGACTAAATCTTGGGTGCTCTGGAGGGGGGACTCTGGGGACGCCATGGGTGGTGTGGGGGAGAGGGTGGCCCAGGGGCACCATTGGTGCTGGGAGGGGGGCAGTGGTGCGTGGCCCAGGACTGCTGCTGGTGCCGGGGGAAGAGGCAGCCTGGGACTGCCGCTGGTGCTCCGGGGCAGGGAGGCGCGGTGCACGGCCCGCAGCCTGAGCCCGCTGCTGGTGCTCAGGGGTGGGGTGTGGTGCAGCCTAAGACTGCTGCTGGTGCTCGGGGGAGGGATGCAGGGGCCAAGACAACCCCAGCAGTGGCCAGTGTGGCTTCTGCAGAAGTCCCGGCAAGTCACAGAATCGGTGACTTCTGGGACAGACTCGCAGCCTTAACCAGGACACAATAGGACTAAATTCTACAGCTATATTAATTTATTCTATTGCCATGATACACCCTTAATCCTTCCCCTACCTCCCTCTTCCCATCCACACAGCTATGGCTCATAGTTGAAGATACTTAATGATAAAATTCATTGATTATTTTTAAGGGTGGGTTGTCTTGTTAAACTATTGAGGAAGCCAGGCTCCATTCTCCAGGCCTTTGCTCCAATGGCATTCTCAAAGAACTTCATCCCCCCCAGGTATGTCAGAGAAGATGGGAGTTTATAGCCAGTTTCAGCAGTTCATCTCCCCAGACTTGGCTCCAGTGCTGTTCTCCAGGCTGTACTTTTGATTACTCCTGCTCTCCAACTGCAAGATGGTCTTCTGCTCTCTCTGGAGTATGTACTATAATCCAGTTAATTCCCCTACTGTGAAAAGCTGGAGAGCAAGATGCAACTGCAGACAGGTCTCAGCTAAAACTGGCAGAAAAGGGGGAATCCCCTTTCTACAAATTTTTTCAGGTTTAAGAACAATTTTTTGCCCTGAAGTTGGACAAAACTTCAAACATATCTAAAGGCAAGATTTTTTTCCCCAATTAATGAAAGGTCAGATTCTTGAGCACAATTCTGCACCAAGGTGCAAGTTTGGCCATAGAACTGGGGCCACTATTATATATATCAAACCTTACCCAATAGCGAGCAGGAAAATGGTCATTCAAAGGGTGCCTATGGTAGAGATGGAGCTGCTATGTAATAATCTAAAAATCCTGATTTATAATAATTTTAGGTATGTGACCTGATCACATGAGGTAGAGTGGCTATTAGACTTTCCTGCATGGATGTGTTGGTCTCGTTTAACAGGGGGGCTGTTAGAAGAACAAGTAAGTAGGCAACATACTGGCTCTAGATAACCAACTTCCCTGTATAAAAGGGTCGGGTCGGGGTGAGGGTGGGGGGGTGATTGCAAGACAATGGCCAAGCTATTAGCAATGAAGATGACTTCCAGACTCCAGCCCAAAGCTGCGATAGAGATAGAAATCACAGGGATGCTCAATGGTTAGGAAGACTCTGAGGAGAGAGAGGGACGGGAGCTGTTTCTGGGAAGAACAGACTGACACGGATCACAGACACTGGTCCTGTGGGAGTCTCCAGATCGGTTGGGGCCTTTCCCAACTTCCAGGGAATGATGAACCTCAGGGAAAGACAGGAATGTGAATAGTCTGTTTATTGTTTTAAGATCTGTTTTCTCTGACGTGCTTTGGTTCTAAATAAATAATACTTTGCTTTAACAGACTGTCTGATCACTGTATTAACTAGTCATTAGTTTCAGAGGGAACAGAACTGCAGGCAATGAACCAGGGGCGGCTCTATGTTTTTTGCCGCCCCAAGCACGGCAGTCAGGCGGCCTTCCGCGGCACTCCTGCGGGCGGTCCGCTGATCACGCAAATTCAGCGGCATTTCTGTGGCTGATCTGCCAGTCCTGCACCTTCGGCGTACCCGCCGCCAAATTGCCATCGAAGCCGCAGGACCGGCGGACCTCCCACAGGCATGCCGCCGAAGGCTGCCTGACTGCCACCCTCACAGCGACCGGCAGGCCACCCCCCACGGCTTGCTGCCCCAGGCACGCGCTTGCTGCGCTGGTGCCTGGAGCCATCGCTGCAATGAACAGACCTTGGCCTGCTGAGGTAATCATGGTTAGCACCTGGGGACTGCAGCCCAAAGCCCTGTTTGAGAGTGGGAGAATCACATGACTCCACCCGGAGAGATGCCACAGCTTCAAGGCCTGAGATCTGAGTAGAGGTGCGGGGGTCAGGGCAGAGTTAGCCTGGTAACTGTAACAGCACCATTGTGGGTACTACTACCCCCATTCTAAGAGACACAAATTGTTCACCTCTTTAATATAAATCTAAATAAATATTTTTGTTCTCTCATTTTAATTCATCTTATTTTTTAAATAAGAGTATAGCCTGCAAAGTTGATTTGATTAAATAATCCACTCACTGTTGAAAACAACGACAAAGGGAAATGGATCCCTAAAACAGCCCAACTCACATAATAAAACTATTTGTGCCAAGCCACCATGTATGAGATAGTTTATTTTTCAAGTTTAGTTCCTTTATAAAAAAAAAAAAAAAAAAAAAAAGCTCAGCATACAGCGAAAGATAGAGAGAGATGGAATTTCTCACAGTGCAGGTTGGTGAAGCAGCAGAAATCCCTTTAATTAATATCCAGATCTCAGTTTTCCCCCCAGCTTACATAATTACTATTAGGTGCAAGTGATACAAACTACTCAATAGTCCACCAATGTGGCAGAGGCACAGAACAAGATGGCATGAAGGCAGAGGCACAGGACACTATCATCTGGGTAGGAGGGCTCCCCAATTATGGAAACATACTCACTGACATTGGAACAAAAACATCCCAGAAGAGATATGGTTCCTTAAGCCAAGCAAACAGGGTGCATTCCAGCAAGGAACTCCTGCTGACACTGGTGTTTCAATCAGGGAGCTGAGTGACCTAAGGAGGAGTCCACATAAAGGTTAGGGCCCGATTCCTTGTTTGGGATCTGCTAGTGCAGCCCTCTGTTTAAATTATAACCACAATAGAATTTAAAGAAAATTCTTACAGTTTTAAAGGAGAGGGAAGTATGGGTGTTGGTGAATAAGCCAAAGATGGGTGTAGCCTTATCTCACTTATTTGTCTTTAGTGAAACACTTTGTCCAATATTAAAACTTCAGTCGGCAAACTACAGCAATACTCTGCTTCCTTCCCCACACCTGAAGAAAAGCTCTGTGTAGTTCGAAAGCTTGTACCTTCCATCAACAGAAGTTGAGTCAATAAAAGATATTACCTTACCTACTTTGTCTCGGTACAACAACATAGCAGACAGAGGCTGTGCTGCAAAGAACCTCCTGGTAATAAAATTACAGAAGAGACGAGATGGCTTGAGACTGCTATTGACATTAGAAATCCAGCTCTCTGTCCCCTTGTTATTCAGTTTCAGAATAACAATGTAGGCTGATCATACAGCATTTCAGGCCTGACATGCTCTGGTTTAATTATGCTAGAATACTTTGTGCAGAGCAAATTTAGGGATTTCTTTTATTTTTAAAATGATAAATTGAAGGAAGTGATGCAACATGTCTGCCTTGCAAGTATTCATCCAGGAAGCAAAGGAGCAGCGAAAGCACACTTGGAAGAAAAATAAATTATATTTTTAACTTTCACAGTACTTATCCTCCAAGGTTTTCAAATGCTTTATGAACACCCCATGAAGCAGATTTATAGATATGTTTTATATTTATATATGGGTCACTCCACTCACAGCCAAAGCATACACTCCTAGGGTGGAGTGTTGGCTGGATTCAAGATCTATTAACATCAGTAGACAGACTCTCGTTGATTGGATCAGGCCTGTGCAGAACGCAGGAATACTATACAATAGCTACTATACAGTAGCAACCCTCAGACGGATGCTACTGCACTGACCCTGCAGGAAGAATTAGGTAGACAATATAATCAGAGAAACTCAAATATTCTGATCCCTGATTATTGGAAATTTGGATGGTGTAGAAGTTGGAGATGGGTCATGCAATTAGAATTTCATTTTCTGAAGTTAGTTTTTCAAATTTCAGATCCACCTCTGGAGCCCTTTGGCTAATGAGATTTTCCCTCTATCTGAACTGGAATTTAGCCATGATACAAGGGGGATTAAAATCCCATCTCTTACAAAGACCAGCATGGCATGTTTGCAGGGCAGGCTCTATACCACCTGCCTATGATTAGGCCAGCATGAAGTTCCATTGGTGCTGGTCCAAGGAAGGTTTTGATGCTTATGAGGATTTAGTGACTGGTAACAATATGCTATATTTCTGTGCACGTTCTTATTAGGTAGAAAACATATACCCAAAAGATTTGGCAATTCACAGATTCATAAATATTAAGGCCAGAAGGGACCATTATAATCAGAATTAGGGAGAGAACCCAGGAGTCCAGACACCCAAATGCCCTGCTCTAACCTACAGGCCAAACTTCATGCCAGAGCTAGGAAGAGAAACCAGGAATCCAGAGACACAGCCTCTGCTCTACTCACTACACAAGTCTGCTGCTCTGCTTCCACGTGTTAACCAATTTTAAAATCAGGGTAGAAGCCAATTTGGAGTGTATTGCAATAGCCACTACATGCAATTACCCTTACAAATGGACACTTTTTGGCCAGAGAGCTGCCTATGATTATTTATTAATTAACTGTTGCAATTTAATCATGGTGACATGTTGTTTATTACCTTGTGAACTTCCAATAGGTTTCTAAGATTGGAGTATCCTGACTGTGGAGAGTAATTTTATCACATGGTGAAAGTATTAATAAGTTTAAGACTATGAGACTAATACCTATAAGGACTGGTAGGTGAGGTCCCATGGGAAGAAAAAGTAAGAGATAAAGGGGTTCAGGAGAGCTGGCACTTCCTAAAGATACAAGTGAAAACTATCCCAGAAAGACAGGAACAATAGTAAGAGGCCTATTTGGCTCCATCAGGAGCATTTTAATGACTTGAAAATTAAAAAGGAATCTTACAAAGAGGGGAAACATGGACAAATCACTAAAGATGAGTACAAAACAATTCTTCTTCTTGGTAGTCCATCAAATCCGATGATGACAAATCTGTGCAGATCATCAGTTGTTGGTCTCATGGTCTGCCCTCTGGTGACTGTACAAGCCAATTCTAGAGGTGCACATTTTGCTGCAGATGGTGCATGGGAAGTTCGCGGTCAGTGGATTGTGCGCTGCTGATGCTCTGTGACGTCATTCACGTGCCTCTTGTAGACGCCGGCAGCGGTCTTCCTCAAAGGCGATGCAGGTATTTCTGACTGTTGCACGCCACTGTGTTCTGTCGCTGGTGGCGTCCTCAAGGTCCCTAGGTTTAATACTGCTGTACTGCAGATTGGCTTTGATGGTGTCCTTGTAACGTTTCCGTGGACAACCTATATGCCGGATGCCCTGGGAAAGCTCACCATACAGAAGCTGACGGGGGATTCTGTTGGCATCCATGCGGCTGACATGACCGGTCCAACGTAGCTGTGACTTCATGATCATCGTTTCGATGCTTGTCATCTGGGCTCTCTCGAGGACCTCGAGATTGGGCACTTTGTCTTGCCAGCAGATCTTCATGATATTGCGGAGGCAGCGCATGTGAAATGCTTCGAGCTGCTTGATGTGACGCCTATATAGTGTCCATGTTTCGCACTTGTACAAAAGAGATGAAAGAACAAGCAGTTTTGTTGACATCCGGATGTTGTGGTGATTTAAAACTTTGACACGCAGACAGCCAAGTGACTGGCTTGCTTTGGATATTCGTGCGTTGATCTCATTATCCAGTGATCCATCACTGGATATGACACTACCCAGATATTTAAAGTTCTCCGCTATTTTCAGCTGAGTGCCGTTAATGGAGATACTCAGGACAGAAGCATTTGATCCAGGTGCAGGTTGATGGAGAACTTCTGTCTTTCCGAGGCTGATAGTTAGTCCGAAAAGTTGCGAGGCCTCAGCAAACTTGTTGACAATGTGCTGAAGATCATTTTCAGTGTGAGCCATGAGGGCACAGTCATCAGCAAAGAGTGCCTCAAGAAGGAGTTTCTGCACTGTCTTAGTCTTTGCATTCAGGCAACGGAGGTCAAAAAGTGAACCATCGTGCCAGTATTTCAAGTATATACCTTGGTCCAGATCTTTCAGTGCATGGTTAAGGACACATGCAAAGAACAGGTTAACTAGGACAGGAGCGAGAACACATCCTTGTTTCACGCCGTTGGTGATGTTAAAGGGGGCTGATGTGGCTCCATCAGACAATACTTCGCCTGTCATGCGGTCATGAAAAAGGCGTATAATCTGGACAAATTTTCTTGGGCAGCCAAGTCGTGTTAGACTGGTCCAAAGGGCTTCCCTGTTGACGGTATCAAACACCTTTGTCAGATCTATGAAGACAGCATACAGGTGCATGTTCTGTTCAATGCACTTCTCTTGTATTTGTCTGACAGCAAACACCATGTTGACTGTGCTCTGGCCAGGTCGAAAACCACATTTACTTTCAGGTAGATTTGCCTCGGAAATACTGGCTATTAGGCGGTTCAAGATGATGCGGGCGATGATCTTCCCTCTAACAGAGAGGAGGGATATGCCTCTATAGTTTCCACATTCTGCTTTGCGGCCTTTGTTCTTGAAAAGAGAGACAATAGTAGCATTGCGAAGGTCCTGTGGTATGTTTTCATCCTCCCAGATGAGTACAAAACAATAGTATAAGCATTTAGGGACAAAACCAGAAAGTCTAAGACACAAAATGAGTTACATCCAGCAAGGGACATAAAAAGACAATATGAGGTTCCTTAAATACATTAGGAGCCAGAAAAAGACAAAGGAAAGTGTAGGTCATAAGAACACCCAATACTGGGTCACACCAGTGGTCCATCCAGCCCAGTATCCTGTCTTCCAACAGTGGACAGTGCCAGACAGGGCTGTCTCTAGGGGGCTGCGGGGCCTGGGACGGAGGTGATGAATCCATCACTTTTGGGACCGGTCCATCACTTCTGGGACTGACTGTGCCAGCCAATCGCACTGGCCCACGGGACCCCCCCCCAAAAGTGCAGAGCCCAGAGCAGTCGCCCCGATTCGCCGTATCCAAGGGACGGCTCTGGTGCCAGATCCATCAGAGTGGATGAACACAACAGGGCAATTATCAAGTGATCCATCCCATCATCAGTCCCAGCTTCTGGCAGTCAGAGGTTTAGTGACATCCATAGCATTGGACTGCGTCCCAGACCATCTTGGCTAATAGCCATTGATGGACCTATCCTCCATGAACTTATCTAATTCTTTTTTGAACCCAGTTATAATTTTGGCCTTAACTACATCTCCTGGCAATGAGTTCCACAGATTGACTGTGCATTGTGTTTGTTTTAAACCTGCTGCCTATTAATTTCACCAGGTGACTCCTAGGTTTTTTTTAATGTGAAGAGGTAGCTAATACTTCCCTATTCACTTTCTCCACAACATTCATGATTTTATACACTTGGATCATATCCCCCCTTAGTCATCTCTTTTTCTAAGTTGAACAGACTCAGTATTTTTAATCTCGTCTCATATGGAAGTTGTTCCATACCCCAATCATTTTTGTTACCCTTTTCTGTACTTTTTCCAATTCAAATATATCTTTTTTGAGATGGGGTGACCAGAACTGCACCTAGTATTCCAGGTGTAGGTGTCCCATGGATTTATCTAGTGGCATTATGATATTTTCTGTTGTATTAACTAACCCTTTCCTGAAGGTTCCTATGATTCTGTTAGATTTTTTGACTGCCACTGCATGTTGAGTGGATGTTTTCAGAGAACTATCCACAACAACACCAAGATCTCTTTCTTGAGTGGTAATAGCTAATTTAGACTCCATCATTTTATATGTATAGTTGGGATTATGTTTTCCAATGTGCATTACTTTGCATTTATCAACATTGAATTTCATCTGCCATTTTGTTGCCCAGTCACCCAGTTTTGAGAGATCCTTTTGTAGCTCTTCGCAGTCTGCCTGGGACTTAACTATCTTGAGTAGTTTTGTATCATCTGCAAATTTTACCACCTCACTGTTTACCCCTTTTTCCAGATCATTCATGAATATGTTGAATAGGATTGGGCCCAGTACAGACCCCTAGGAGACATCACTATTTACCTCTCTCCATTCTGAGAGCAGACCATTTATTCCTATCCTTCGTTTCCTATCTTTTAACCACTTACCAATCCATAAGAGGACCTTCCCTGTTATCCCATGACAGCTTACTTTGCTTAAGATCCTTTGGTGAGGGACCTTGTCAAAGGCTTTCTGAAAATCTAAGTACACTATATCCACTGAATCCCCCTGGTCCACGTACTTCTTGACCCCCCCCGCAAAGAATTCTAACAGATTGGGGAGGCATGATTTCCCTTTATAAAAGCCATGTTGACTCTTTCCCAACATATCATGTTCATCTATGCACATCTATGCATCTGATCATTCTGTTCTT
>NW_020664561.1:45627003-45664056 GCF_002925995.2 Terrapene triunguis
AAAAAAAAAAAAAAAAAAAAAAAAAAAAAAAAAAAAAAAAAAAAAACCACGAGGAATCCTTGTGGCACCTTAGGGCTTGTCTATACTTACACGCTGGTTCGGCGGCAGGCAATCGAACTTCTGGGTTCGATTTATCGCGTCTTGTCTGGACGGCGGTAAGTTCGAACTAAGGTACGTTATTCACGTAGCTGAATTTGCGTACCTTAGTTCGAATTGGGGGGTTAGTGTAGACCAGGCCTTAGAGACTAACAAATTTATTTGGGCATAAGCTTTCGTGGGCTATAATCCACTTCATCAGATGCATGGAGTGGAAAATACAGTAGGCAGGTATAAATACACAGCACATGAAAAGATGGGAGTTGCCTTATCGAGTGGGGGGTCACTGCTTATGAGGCCAATTCAATTAGGGAGCATGGGGCCCATTTCCAACAGTTGACAAGAAGGTGTGAATATCAGCAGAGGGAAAATTAGTTTTTGGAGTGACCCAGCCACTCCCAGTCTTCATTTAGGCCTAATTTGATGGTGTCAAGTTTGCAAATTAATTCCAGTTCTGCAGTTTCTCGTTGAAGTCTGTTTCTGAAGTTTTGTTGAGGAATTGCTACTTTTGAGTCTGTTAGGGAGTGTCCAGGGAGACTGAAGTGATCTCCTACTGGTTTTTGAATGTTACAATTCTTGATGTCTGATTTGTGTCCATTTATTCGTTTGCATAGAGACTGTCTGGTTTGGCCAATGTACATGGCAGAGAGGCATTGCTGGCACATGATGGCATATATCACATTGGTAGATGTGCAGGTGAATGAGCCCCTGATGTTGTGGTTGATGTGGTTAGGTCATTTGATGGTGTCCCTTGAATAGATATGTCCACTCCAGCTTGATGGTCTTCTTTCCTGACACTTTCATCCTCCTCAACAGCACAGAGGCTATCAGAACATGGGTGGGATTGCCCTGCTTGTCTTTGTTCCTCTTCATCTCCCTATTCCAGTTCAGCCACAATTACAAGGCAGGTAATTGTACATGCTGCATTCAGTGCAATAAATTGGATAGCCCCCACTCTGCTGCTGGAATTCTGCCTGCATTATTTTATTGTTGCAGGTATTTTGTTTGTTCATTATTTTTTTTTTTTGGCGGAGGGTGGGGGTGATTATTGGCCTACGGTTCGGTCCATTACTTAATGGGGAAGGAGAACTAATAACTGATAACATCAAGAAGACGGGGGTGTTTAATGCCTGTTTTGCTTCAGTCTTCACTAAAAAGGTTAATCATGATCAGATACTTAACACAATTAATATTAACAACCAGGGGGAAGGAACATAAGACAAAATAGATAAAGAACATGTTAAAGAATATTTAGATAAGATAGATGTAAATTTATCCAAGGGTGTTTAAGGAACTAGCTGATGCAATCTTGGAACCATTGGCAAGAGTTTTGTTTGTAAGATACAGGAGGTAACTGTCACCTCTACTTGGCACTGGTGAAGCCCTAGCTGGAGTACTACATCCAGGTCTGGGCAACCTACTTTAAGAAACATCTGGATCAATTGGAGAAAAATCAAAAGGAGAGGTACAAAAATGATAAAAGATTTAGAAAACCTGACCTATGAGGAAAGGTTTAAAAAACTGGGGATGTTTAAAATCGTGAGAAAAGAAGACTGAGGGAGGACCTAATAGCAGTCTTCAACTATGTTAAGGGCTGTTATAGAGGATGGGGAGCACTACATATTTCTACTATTAAACTGGGGTATTGTGCTGTTAATCACTTTATATTTAGCTACAGATTTAGCTGTTGTAGAATAATGAGAAACCCTGTTTCACATCTCAGCTATTTGTAAATATACTGTATTAAGACAATTGTAATTTGAAAATGTAAGAAAGAAGCCATGTTGCTCAAACAAAGAAAACACTGTCCATCTTCCCCAACAGCTTTTCTTGGATTAAAAACAGAGCACGCAGCTCTTCAGAGTGCTGTGCTGTGTATGCCACCAGGTGTTTTGCCCTGCAGAAACACTAAGGAAAACCAAATTTGTAGCTTACTGTGGCCTCTTTCCTAGAAGGAAATGTAATAAGATCCCTAAAGGGATTAAAAAGCCAAATTATCTCATTACCATTTCAAAAACCACAGCTGCCTATATGCTTTGGTTAGTAAATAGGTACCTCGTACAACCTCCTTGAGCTAGAAATATGCAAGTGTTACTTTGTTTTTCTCTTTAATAACTTTTCACTTATTTCATCCTCAGAAACGGCTATACCTATTCATCCTCTGTTTAGATTTTATCTCAGAGAATATACTGGAATAAACTGGAGCTAAAAAAAAGGAACTGGTGACTATTGCAACCAAGCTATTCTCAATCCTAACAAAGAGGACCAAATTTAATCTTGCATTTCACACCTATTAATGAGAACTCCATCTATCTCCTGATTGGCCAGAAAGCACATGGGAATGACCTTATAGCTCTGTAGTTAGGGCACTCACCTGACATTGTGGGAGACCCCAAGTTCAAGGCCCTGTTCCAATGATGATTTAATTTCGTATACAGAGTAGAATGGCTTCAATGGGAGAGACAGACAGAGGGAGACCCATCACAGAATATTCCATATCCCTGTGGTTAGGGCATTCATCCAGCAGGTGGAAGACCTAAGTCGAAATCAAGCAGAGGGGGGACTTGAACCTGAGTCTGCCACATCCTGGATGAATGCTCTAACCCAGGGGTTCTCAAAGTTCATTGCACCGTGACCCCCTTCTAACAACAAAAATTACTACACTACTCCAAAACAGGAGACCAAAGCCTAAGCCTGCCCGAGCCCCACCACCCTGGGGTGGGGGGGACCAAAGCCAAAGCCCTGCTGCTCGGGGGGGGCGGGGACAAGCCCCAGGCAGGGGGCCTGTAACCTGAGCCTGCCACCCAGGGCTGAAGCCCTCAGTCTAACACCAGCCCTGGCATCCCCATTAAAATAGGGTTGCAACCTACTTTGGGATCCTGACCCACAGTTTGAGAACCACTGCTCTAACCACTGAGCTAAAGGTTACAAGTGCAGCACAGGCATCACCTCCTCCTCCAATTTTTGGGAGAAAGAACATAGGTGCCTAACTCCAGGAGAGGGTTAATGGCTGTGAATCCTGAGGGGAGATCAGGTGGGAGGGAGGCACCCGGACTTTGGCATCCAACTCCCTTTGAGGGGTGGGCCTTTGGACCCACGCTCTCCTCAGCATTTCCTAAGGGCTAGCTTTGGCAGCTCCCCACTCAGCTTGCTGGTTTCTATGAATTCCATTCTCGGGTGCCCCCCTTGCATTGTGTAAGGGGCTGGGCACCTAACTGAGAGCGGTTGATTCCATTAGGCAGCAGGGTGCCTGAAGTTAGGCATTGCAATGTTGAGCCCAGTCCTCTTTGTGAATCAAGCCCTGTGTTTCTGTGCCATGCTCTATCACTATCCAATGGTTGGTTTTAATTATTTGATCCTATTGAACCAAAGCAATGCCTTTATCTTGCATTTGGGTGACTCAACTGCACAAGAGAAAACCCCTCGCAGACTTCATGCAATGTTCTCCTTTCAGGGAGACCTTAAAGCAAACAGTAAAGATAGATTAATTTAATCAAAAACTGCAAAAAAGCAATTCTAGAATTCCTCCCATCCTAGTCTGTAAATTTAACTCCAATTTTTGAGTTCGCTATAGTTGGAGTGAGCATCTTTCAACCTAGACAATAAGAAAGAAAATATTGACAAGGGGAAAAAAATCAGTGATAATTTAGACCTGCACAAATCCAGTAAAAGTTAATGGGATGTGCATGGGTTATAAGATAGCACTGAATTTATACCATGCTCTTATTTCATTGAGCGTTCTGATTTAACATTATTTCAGCATGTTATAAAAGGATCTGTAACAATTATCATAGTCAGGGTGTTTCACAAATTTATTGATGTTTTCTATTTTGGATATATTTTTAATTTGCTTACTTTCTTTATATGCCCAATTTTGAGGGAGTAAAAACCCCTTAGCTATTTGAATAGAAAAACAAATTATTTCTTGAATAAAAGAGCCAAATGACGCTATGCTTAGACGTACATCCAAGGTAAGAGTCTTCATAGAGTATAAGTCTTCTGAATGTATAACCATATACTGTGCTTGATTCCTTATCTGAGCAATATAGACACAGACACTGACAACTATACACAAATTTGTTTACATTGAACTCAACTCTACCTCCATTAAAAGAAATGAAATACAGCCAAGATAACAGCATGTAGATACTTCACTGATGGGCATATTTTAGAACCCTGAACAGGCATGCTTAAAGTTGCTTCTCTTCACAGCTTAAAGAACACTTGCAATAAAAATAATGAATTCCAACCCATGCACTCAGTGTAAACACTGACACCTTTACTCCTTTCTGAATCCTCCCACTTGGCCTGGGATAGATAATCACCTTTAAATGTGTCCTAAGGGTCAATAGACTTTGGCTTCATTGGACCAAGACAGGTGGAAAGAAGCAATACCTTGTTATTAACACTGCCTTGCAAGTGTGACAATTGCTAATCACAAACAATGCCACACCTGAAATCTCATGAAAGAGAATATGAATTCTCCAGACAGAGGATTGCTTTATAGCTTCTGAAACATCTACCTTATACTGACCAATTTTTAACAAAACGTGCTTCACATAATCCTTTTAATTAACAGAAACAAAATGTTAAATTTATGATTGACAGTGTCTTCTGAATACTTTTTTACACCTCAGTAGTTATATTTTTTGTCTATATTGTTTATATTGTCTATTTATGATAGAATGCACAGAGATTAATCAATCTGTTATTCAGTCAACATGGATTCACCAAGGGCAAGTCAAGCCTGACCAAATTGATTGCCTTCTATGATGAGATAACTGGCTCTGTGGATATGGGGAAAGCGGTGGACGTGATAGATCTTGACTTTAGCAAAGCTTTTAATATGGTCTCCCACAGTATTCTTGCCAGAAAGTTAAAAAAGTATGGATTGGATGAACGGACTATTAGGTGGATAGAAAGCTGGCTAGATTGTCGGGCTCAACAGGTAGTGATCAACGGTTCGATGTCTAGTTGGCAGCCGGTATCAAGTGGAGAGCCCCAAGGGTCGATCCTGGGGCCGGTTTTGTTCAACATCTTCATTAATGGTCTCAATGATGGGATGGATTGCACCTTCGGCAAGTTCGCGGATGACACTAAGCTGGGGGGATAGGTAGATACGCTGGAGGGTAGGGATGGGGTCCAGATTGACCTAGACAAATTGGAGGATTGGGCCAAAAGAAATCTGATAAGGTTCAACAAGGACAAGTACAGAGTTCTGGCCTTAGGACGGAAGAATTCCATGTACTGCTACAGGCTAGGGACCGACTGGCTAAGCAGCAGTTCTGCAGAAAAGGACCTGGGGATTACAATGGACGAGAAGCTGGATATGAGTCAGCAGTGTGCCCTTGTTGCCAAGAAGGCTAATGGCATATTGGGCTGCATTAGTAGGAGCATTGCCAGCAGATCGAGGGAAGTGATTATTCAGCGCTGGTGAGGCCACATCTGGAGTCTTGCATCCAGTTTTGGGACCCCCACTACAGAAAGGATGTGGACAAATTGGAGTGAGTCCAGCGGAGGGCAACGAAAATGATCAGGGGGTTGGGGCACATGATTTATGAGGAGAGGTTGAGGGAACTGGGCTTATTTAGTCTGCAGAAGAGAAGAGTGAAGAAAGATTTGATAGCCGCCTTCAACTACCTGAAGGGGGGTTCCAAAGAGGATGGAGCTCGGCTGTTCTCAGTGGTAGCAGATGACAGAACAAGAAGCAATGGTCTCAAGTTGCAGTGGGGGAGGTCTAGGTTGGATATTAGGAAAAACTATTTCACTAGGAGGGTGGTGAAGCACTAGAATGGGTTACCTAGGGAGGTGATGGAATCTCCATTCTTGGAGGTTTTTAAGGCCCGGCTTGACAAAGCCCTGGCTGGAATTATTTAGTTGGGGTTGGTCCTGCTTTGAGCAGGAGGTTGGAGTAGATGACCTCCTGAGGTCTCTTTGAACCCTAATCTTCTAGGATTCAATATTTTGTTTACTCTTTGTTCAATGTGGCTCCATGCCTTGTTTACTGCACACTATTGAAATGCTGCTTTGAATGCAGTATTCAATTCCGCATGGACTCTTATATGGTACTTATCACTCTAGGATCTGTGTGCTTCTCAAACATCGGTTTATTTTGACATGATTCCTCTGAGGTGAGGGGATAGTATTATCACCATTTTACAGATGCAGAACTGAAGCATAGAGAAATTAGGGTCAAACATTTCCACTAATAGTGGGTACCCATTTGGAGAGGATGCGAACCTGATTTTTGAGAATACTTAGCATTATATCGCTAAACTTTATATGTTCAAAGCATAACTCCCATTTATGTCAGCACTTGGCATTTCTGAAAGTCAGACCCTATGTCTCACATCAGGCACACAGAAAGTGAGAGAAACCATTAGTGACCACCTGTAAGAAGTTAGGTTTAAATGACATGCCTAGCACTACAATGTCATTCTGTAGCAGAGGCAGGGATACAATACAGTTCTCCAGGGCAACATTCAACTGCCTTAACCATGAGACCATCCTCTCTCTTCCAGCAACTCCCTGCCTCATATACTACACACCTTCCAACTTGCAACAAATGAAGCAAGGGTCCAATAGCCGCCTTCACTACACAACTCTGATTCATCTCCAGAGCAAGTCCAGCCTGCCCACTGAATGAGGCAGGATCCTATCGAGAAAAAAAATAGTATGTGATCATGTAAATAAAGAACATATCTTATCATTGTGCATGTGCATTAAGGGGCCAAATAAAGGTTGCTGAGCAACTTTAATTCTGGTATTTCCTAACTTTTGAGTGCTTGACATTGCAATCTTAATACTATTTTAACAGTTTTTGATGTGCAATTTCCTATATTTTTAAAAACCCTAGAAATTCCATGATGTGGCATCATATTAACAACCACATGGTTCATCAGCATGGTTGGAACCTTTAGATCCACCACACAGATGTCTGCCCCTTGAGCTAATAGAGTAACTGATAGCAATAGTAGGTTGTCATCCCCTGTGTGGACCAGCCCTAGAGGGGGATGACAGAGATATCTGTGAAACCTACTGGGAAAGTATTTGCTGAGGGCAGACCTGGAATCCTGGGCTCCATACCAGGATCTGGAGCAGAGTTTGCTCTACTGGACACAGACTCTTCTGCCCATTCCCCCAAACTTGACCCCTTCCGCCCCTCCCCTCCCCCCAACGTGTCCCCACAGTCTTCTCCACCCCAGCCCCTTGTCCCAGTTTTTTCCTCAGCTAATGTCAGTTCTCCCCTCCATATCTTGGGTCACTGAGAAATCTTACCCCCACTTCCGCTGTTCTAGTCCTAGTCTTCTATTCCACGTAGTCTCAGTTTTCCCCATCTCCTTATCAGATCTCGATGTCCCCTCCTCCTGGCCCCTCCCCCCCGGCTCCCAGCTCCCACCCTCCAGTTCCCTCACCGGCTACCAGCTCCCAGTCTCCTTGCTCAACCAGTCACAGTCTATCCCTGCCCCAGCTTCCTGTCACAGTTTCTCTCCACCCCATTCCAGTCCCCAACTACTCTTTCCCCCTTCCCTCCACCCCCATCTGACTTTTCCCCCTCTCCATGCAAGTCAGGCAGCTTTCTCCTCCACGTTGCCTAGGTGACATCAGGGAGGACATGGAGAGCACAGGAAAGACAGGCTCCCTCCTCTCAGTTCCAATGCATGGCCCCTCCCCAGGTGAGAGCTGCAATTACAGGGAAAGTCTAACTTTGCATCTATAGCCCTGGGAGGGAGCATGGTCAGTTGCTCTGTGGGGATGGCGCATCCATAGTCCTGTCACATGTGGAAGCTCAGCAAAGATGGGCTTTTCAGAGATTTTAGCTGCTAAAAATCTAAGAATCTCTACTGAGCATGTGCAAACTAAGATTATTTCCCCTTCAAAGACTGATAATTTGGCCAAATTTGGATAAATTTTCACAGGAGCAGAAAAAGGCACATTGCTGACACTATGGCCACTCCACGGCCAAAATTTCAAGTCCCTGCACTAGAAAAAAAGTCACCGGAGTTATTTTAACATTGCAAAACAATGTTTTTGCTCCAGCCTCATTTTCAGAAATGACTAAAACCATTTTGGCTGAAACTTTGAAAAATAATTCAGCCTATCGGAGACATCCAGCATGGAAAATTTCAGCCCAAAAGTTATAAACAATTGAAAATAAGGTGTTAAAATACAAGGTATTGCACAACCTTAATAATAAACAGTGCTATCAGGCCTGTATATAATTAGACTGCAACTTGTGTTGTTTGCATGAATTGATCCTTTTCCACCAAGAAATTTTTGAAATAGTTTATGACATTTATAAGTAGCACCCTGGGCAGAACATTTTTGTTTCAGACATGGTTTTAACCATCTCTAAAAATGTGTTTAAAAATAAGAGCACATAAGAATTGCAGAGTTTGGAGTAAGTCTTCAGCATCACCATCATCAGAAATGGAGATTTTTTTAAATTAAAGTAGAGCCTTCCTGAAGAGTGATGATTTGTGAAGGCCGGTAAGGAATTTTTCACTGGCTGTGAAATACTTGTTTGGTATTGAGAGTTGACATGAAGACAACTAGACAGAACATACATGCCTAGATAATTAGCTACACTTGACAGGAGTATGGCTGACTGAGTTTTTGATTATTTTTAAAGGCCCAATTTTGTAAGCAATTTGGGCTTGATCCAAATCCCTCTGATGTCTATAGGAGTCTTTCAGTAGACTTCAATGATTAGGGATCAGACCCTTTTATGTGGGCTAGAGCAGTGGTTTTCAAACTTTTTTTCTGGGGATCCATTTGAAGAAAATTGTTGATGCCCACAATCCAATGGAGCTGGGGATGAGGGGTTTGGGGTGTGGAGAGGCTCAGGGCTGTGGCAGAGGGTTGGGGTGAGTGCTGCAGGATGGGCTGGGAATGAGGGGTTCAGGGGGTGGGAGGGGGTTCTGGACTGGGGCAGGAGGTTAGGGTGTGGAAGGAAGTCAGGGCTCTGGGCTGGGGCTTGGGATGAGGAGTTTGGGGTGCAGGAGGGGCTCTGGGTTTGGGGGGACTCACGGCTTGGGCAGGGGGTTGGGGTGTGGGAGGGAGTCAGGGCTCTGGGCTGGGAGTGCAGGCTCTGGGGTGGGGCCAAGCTGAGGGGTTTGGGGTACATGGAGAGGTTCCAGGTTTGGGGGGGCTCAGGGCTGGGGATTGGGGCACGGACTTACCTCTAGCGGTTCCCAGTCAGTGGCGCAGCTGGCGTGCACCGCAGACCTCGCTGTGCCACGGAAGCAGCCAGCAGCAGGTCTGGCTCCTAGGAGGAGGCGCGCAAGTGGCTTTGCATGATTCTCGCCTGCAGGCGCACACACACCCAGTTCCCATTGGCTGGTTGCCAGCCAATGGCAGTGCGGAGCCAGTGCTCAGGGCGGGGGCAGCATGCGGAGCCCCATGGTACCCCTGCCTGGAAGCTGGACCCCCTGCTAGCCACTTCCGGGGCGCAGTACGGTTCGGAAAAGGTAGGCACTAGCCTGCCTTAGCTGGGCAGCACTGCCAACGGGACTTCTAAGGTCCTGGTCGGCAGTGCTGACCAGAGCAATGCGACCCAGTGCCTTACATGCCATGACCCAGTAGTGGGTCGTGACCCACGGTTTGAAAAACACTGGGCTAGAGATTTTGGCATTTTAGAGAACAGGAAGAATTCAGCTTGCAAGGTTTTATTTGAAGATAACTGCATTTGCATAGGATATTTCTTCTGTGTTCACATCACTTTACCATTTACATCACAACGTTCAATATACATCCAGGGAGATATACAACTTTATCTCCCCAAAATCCTGGTGTGTGATATCGTACAAGAGAACAGCCTCGATACGAATTCAAGATCCCTGTGAAGGTGCTATTATGGAAGTGATTTCATACATGCCTATTAAAATTCCTCTGTAAATTCCCAACCTAAACGATATTATTATTCAACAGCAAATGAAATAAAACAGCTTTTCAGTCTGATATAAAAATTCTCAATGTTGAGAGTTTAAATGACACACAGTATGGCATCAAAAATGCCCAAATGTATGGGCCTATTGGTTAGAAAAGAAATATTTTAATCATCATGTAATGAGTTAAGTTCCCTGTTTAATTCCTTCCGCCCTCCCCAGATTTATTAAGATAATTAAATATCATAATCACTGTTAAACTACAGTAAGTCTTTCAGCTCACCAGAAAGTATCAAAGTTAAAAATAGCCTGTAATTTGCTGTAGGTACTGAAGCACACTTTTGTAAACTATTTTTAATTATTTTCAAGCCTCCCAAATACTTTTCTTATCAAGACATGAGGGCAGCACATTGGTGCACAAAACAAAACTCATGTGGCGGGGTGGGGCCGAGGGGTTCGGAGTGTGGGAGGGGGCTCAGGGCTGGGGCAGAGGGTTGGGGTGTGTGGGGGGGTGAAGGCTCTGGGGTGAGGCTGGGGATGAGGGTGCGGCCTCTGAAGTGGGGCCAGGGATGAGAGGTTTGGGGTGCAGGAGGGGGCTCAGGGCTGGGCAGAGCGTTGGGGAGTGTGGACTCTGGGGTGAGGCTGGGGATGAGGGGCTTGGGATGCAGGCTGCCCCAGGGCTACAGCAGGGAGAGAGAGAGAGAGGACTCCCCCCAGCAGCACCTCGGCTAGGGGGGGAGGGGCGCCCCTCCCTGCTGCGGCAGCTCCGGTGGGGCTGGGCTGGGGGAAGGGCTTCTCTCCCCAGCCTTAGCAGTTCTGGCGGGCCTGGGTCTGGCCGGACTGTGGGAGAGGCTCCTTTCTCCTGCCGCGGCAGCCTCAGCGGGGCACCTCTCCCCAGCCGTGGCAGTTCCAGCGGCCTGGCCAAGGGAGGGGCTTCTCTCCCAAACAGCTCAGGAGGGGCTGGGCTGGGCGACCTGCGCGGCCCTAAAGAGCCTGTGCGTGGCCGTGCAGCTTACAGGGAATTTAGCTTGGGGGACCAGGTGTCCAGTTTTGGACCAGAACACCCAGTCAAAAAGGGATCCCGGCAGCTCCGGTCAGCACCACTGACTGGGCCGTTGACTATCCGGTTAGCCGCATCGCGCAGCAGGGCTGGCAGGCTCCCTGCTAGCCGCCATTCTGCATGGCTCCCAAGTTGGAAAGCAGCCAGAATGTCCGGCTCCTAGCCTTAGGGGTAGCCAGGGGAGTCCACATGCTGCCCCGCTCCCCGGCGCAGCTCCCATTGGCTTCGTCAGGGCAGGGGAGGAACTAGCGTGACTCATGAGCACTCAGCAAGCGGCTGTTGAGGGGTTGCGTGGTGCACGCCCCTCCCACTGCTACCCAGCCCTCTTCTCCTCCCACTCCTCATGTGGCTGGGCTAGAGGTGCGGTGTGTGCCCTGTGGCAAACCGTGGTCTGTCACCCCAGCACCGGCACCCAGGAGTTGGAGGTATGTGTATCCCCATCTCCGAGTGCTGGGAATGGGACTGCACCTCCATCACTGCATCCCTCCCCGTCCCACTCCCATCCCCCTGTCATTGCATCCCACCCCCATCCACCTCACTGCATCCCTCCCCATCCCATCCAGTCCTCCACACCTACCTGTCCCAGCCTTGTACCCCTTACAGCGCTCTCCCACCCACCCTCTCCACCTCCCAGAGCTGCCATCCCCATGTCCCTCATCCCCCACAGCTCTGCACCCCATTCACCTCCATACACTGCTGCACTCCAATTATGTCTCTGTACACCCCTGTGCCCCCCACATCCTCATGCACCTGTAGCCTTTTGCCTCCCCCTGCATCCCCATCCACCCCATATACTCCCCCCTCTCCCTCCTCTCTTCTTCACTGCCCCCCTCACCCCTACCCTGCTCTCATCCTTGGCCTCTTTCCTTCCCCACCCCCCGTCTTTTTCCCCTCCAGCCCACCCTCCTCCCTTTCTGGCTGGGTGAATTAGGCAGCCCCTGGAAAAGTGTTTCAAAGTGTCTGTGTAGGCAAGTGTGTGCATGCATTCAGTGTGTGTGTGTGTGTGTGTGTGTGTGTGTGTGTGTGTGTGTGTGTGTATGTATTGCCGCACGTGTGTATATCTGTGTGAATAAAATTTGCAGCCTAACTCTTTCACTTTTATCCCTTTTGCAGGCTTGTGCACAAAAAATTGATGACATAAAATGTGTGTGTATTCATTTCATAACAAGTTTTTAAAAGAGAAGGGGAACACTAAAAGAAATGTATTCAGTAAATCATAACCTTTTCAATGATTCTCACATGACCTATCTTGCATAAAATACATCATACTTATGCCATAATCATATCATAATATCACTATGAAGAATATGGGGTCCAGTGTCACACCAGGGAAGGGGCTTTCTTGTAGTCTCTTGTTTAGGGATCCCTCAGAGTGGTGCTCCTGATGTGTGAAGCTAAGATCTCTATTCCTTCCATCTTTCCCTTTAAGGATTATGCTGTGTTGCCAACCCCAAATATTAAACATCACTAGTCAGGCTCCCCCCCACACACACACAAAAACCCCAACCAATAGCTAGACAACGTCTCGTGACTTAAGTAACTTTTTGGTCCTTTCATTTTCCTTCTGGGGGTTGAGCCTTTAGGGTTTGTGTTTTCCTGCTTTTCTCCACAACCATAAGGACTAGAAAGTTACTTTTTTCTGTTAAACTAAATCTGAGATTCTCACTTAGCCTGAGCTTCTGGAGCCAAATGGATATCAGAGACACACCAACTATCTTTAGACTAAATAACTGGGAGTTTTGGAAGACTGAGGAGTTCTCTTTCTCTGCTTTTGGAATTCTTCCCCATGTGATCTGAATGCATGAAGCTCTTTACACAGTTTAAGAGATTTTCTTCCTGGAGCTCTATGTCCTCTCTGCCTCACTGACACTCCTGCCCACACAAACTCTCCCTCAAACTTCCGCGCCGGGGGAGAAAAGTGGATTGGGGTCTGTGTGTGTATATGTATATAAAGACCCTTACTTGAATAAGTGAGGGAAGTTTTGGTGCCTACCAAGTATTATTTTAAAGCATTTTAATCTCCTTTTGCTACATCCCCAGCAACGTGGTCTTAACAAGCACCACACACAGTATTTCTCCCCTTTCCTAGCTCTCCATTCTAAAAAAGAGAGTTCCTCCAGCACTTAGGCCAAGAATTTCAAAAAATAAGATTCAAAGCTAGACTCCTATATCTGTGTTTAAGTACATAAATTAGTGGCCAGATTTTCCAAAGTGCTGAGCATCCAACGATCCCACTATGGGTGGGGGATCAGTTGTCTATGGAGGATCCTAGGTTTATAGAAATGTATTTTCAGGTGTTTTACAATTTTGGTGTGTGTCTAGAATGATTTTGTTATTTGCTTTGCATAAATTGAAAGATGTTACAGCTCATTCCATCAGTGGTTTTACATTGTTCCTTCCCCTGTATGGTGCCTTGCAGTGTTCTACATTGACTAAACAGCTCACATCTTCACGTCTAAATATTCATTGTAGCAACCTGAGTGGAACTTGGACAGAGGAGCACAGATTGCAGGAGGGAAAAGTTTGGAGGAGTCATCTGGAAGACCGTTTGAATGCACGTGGCTAGAATCATGCTGGCTATAGTTGCAGCATCTCTGTAAAAATAGTTCTCTTGCTAAAGAGAGTTTAATTTTACAAAGCATGGAGTCCTATAAAGTAATTACTCACCATGTGTCACATAAGACATTCATGACTGCTCTCTTTCTGCAGGATGGTACGGTCTTATATGGACAGGAAGCAGAAGGAATCAGCTGACAGAACTTTTGCTAACATAATCAAATCATGGAAGATCAGCAAAAGGCAGCGTCTGAAATGGAGTTGGACATAATGTATTCTCTGTGCAACCTGCATGGATTAGTCTAAGAAATATTGCTATAAAGGGTCCGTTGTTACTATTCTCATAATATTGGCACAGTAATTTCTTACAGCAATTGTGAACTTCTGCCAGTGATAAACCCCAAGGATGCCCCAGAAAACCGTGCTGTGTTTTAGGATTCCCCCACTTATTTTTTATTTTGAATTGGCTTTATATTGTATATACTATTGGTTTCCTTATTTCTATTTATAAACAATGAATATTATGAACAAAGATTTTTATCCCTTTTCCTTCCTTAGTTTATAAGTTTAAAATTATACTTCTGCCATATCCTATTTGTGACGGTGCCACCCATAAGGCTTTATGGAAATATGCTTATGTATGTATATACACCGCTACCGCGATATAACGCGACCCGATAGAACACGAATTCGGATATAATGCGGTAAAGCAGTGCTCCAGGGGGAGGGAGGGGAGAGCGGGGCTGTGCACTCCGGTGGATCAAAGCAAGTTCAATATAACGCAGGTTCACCTATAACGTGGTAAGATTTTTTGGTTCCCGAGGACAGCGTTATATCGAGGTAGAAGTGTATGTAACATAACTAGAATGTGTTTTATGCTACATATGCCATGTAACACGTCTGTAAAGGTTATGATCTACTGAATCTATTAATCCTATTTGTATGCATGTATCATTTTTGTATTTGAAGTTATGAATATTGGCTGCATACTTGTTTGATTCTAAGTAGGCTGTAGTGAAGCAGTTGGTCAGCTTCCTGAGAAAAGACTATTCTCAGTAAGTGCCCAATCAAGAAACACTTAAGCCAACAATGAACTTGCAGACACCAATCCACATCTGGGCTTTCCCAGGAATATGGCTTGGCTGGTAAAGAACTCAGTCATGCATGGACATGTGACTTGCCCAGGTGACTCCAAAACTCCATTTTGTAGCGGGACTTTGCATAGGAGAGAGGAGGGGATCTCCACCCACAAGAGAAAGTCTATTTAAGCCTAGGGGAGACCCCTACATTTTGTCTTCAGCTGGCTAAAGAGAGAGCCTCTCCACCCCCACAGATACCTGAAAGAAACTGGAACAAAGGACAGTGACTGCAGTGGGTGTGAGTGATTGCTGGACCCAGACTAAAAGGAGATTAGCCTGTAAAAGGAAACATTCTGGAACTGGTGGGGATCTTATCTGTATTCAGTTTCTTACTGTATAAGACATATACTTGCGCGCTTTATTTAATTTTGCTTGGTAATTCACTTTGTTCTGTCTGTTACCACTTAAATCCTACTTTCTGTAGGTAATAAAATCACTTTTTACTTATTAATTAACCCAGAGTATGTATTAATACCTGGGGGGGGGGGCAAACAGCTGTGCATCTCTCTCTATCAGTGTTATAGAGGGCGAACAATTTATGAGTTTACCCTGTATATGCTTTATACAGGGTAAAACGGATTTATTTGGGTTTAGACCCCATTGAGAGTTGGGCATCTGAGTGTTAAAGACAAGAACGCTTCTGTAAGCTGCTTTCAGTTAAGCCTGCGGCTGTTTGGGGCAAGTAATTCAGACCCTGGGTCTGTGTTGGAGCAGACGGGCATGTCTGGCTCAGCAAGACAGGGTGCTGGGGTCCCAGGCTGGCAGGGAAAGCAGGGGTAGAAGTAGTCTTGGCACATCAGTTGGTAGTTCCCAAGGGGGTTTCTGTGATCCAACCCGTCACAGTGGCGCAGCGAGCGGGGTCTGTGCACAGCTGATTGCTTTGAGATACTGGTAGTGATTTTAAGTGAGTTTTAAGTGTGGTGGCTGGAGAACAGATAAAGTGGTTACTGGTTTGTTATTTTCTGTTTGCTTATTTCAGGCAAGAGAAGTAGGGACAGAAAAGGAAGCAAAATAAAGTCTGAACACTGGGCGCTGGAAAAGTCTCTGTTGACTAAGAATCCCCTGAGCTGAGTGCATCCCAGTTTCAGTGAACTGCAGAGGAGGTGTGGCCCAACAAAAGAAAGCAGGAAAATGACTACCAATGAAGCAGCAACTAAACTAGAGCTGGCTAGACTGGAAGCAAAAGAAAAAGAAAATGAACATAAAAGACTGATGGAGAGGGAGGAGGCTGCCCACGAGAGAGCTATGGAGGCCCAGAGGGAGGCCCAGAAGCATGAACTGGCTGTTATGGAGTTGAAGAGATAAAACCCTCCACCTGCTAGCTCCACTTCCCCAAAAATCCATAAATGGGAGCGACTGTGTCCACAGTATGAGGAATCCAGCGATATTGCTGAATATTTCATCATCTTTGAGAGACTGTGCACCCTCCATGCCATCCCTGAAGATTAAAAGATGACCACATTGATAGCAAGATTGACTAGCAGAGCTCTGGACATATTCAATAAGATGCCTATTGATGATGCTTCAAACTATGGTAAATTTAAGGAACTGGTTTTGAAACAGTTTCAGGTTACACCTGAAACCTACAGGGTTAAATTCAGAAGTCTTAAGAGGGGATCTGGATTGAGTAATGTGGCTTATGTAAATGAAATGAGATATTTGGTAGATAAGTGGGTTAGGGGGAAAGGCATTACAAGCTTTGAAGGAATGTGTGATTTGGTTACTCAGGAATAATTCCTGAATATATGCAGTGATGATGTAAAACAGTATTTGTGAGACAAAAAGGTGAATGCAGTGGGTGAATTAGCTGGGTATGCAGACTCTTATGAGCAAGTACAAACTGCAATCAAACATAAACCACTGGCAGAGGGTACAGGGTTAGGGGAAAGCAGAATCACCATTTTACCCCTGGGAAAAAGGAGGCTGGGCGGTTACCTCCCCATTCCCCTGGTACTCGTCCCAAATTTCCTGTGCAAGCAGAGGAGCCCAAGAGGTGCTATCATTGTAGGTCCACTGATCACCTGAGGAATAAAAGTGTCCCTTGCTGAATGGGAACAAGCAGCAAGTAACACGTGAAACTGCTACTTCTCAGAGCCCAGCTGCTGGATTTGTAAAGCTTGCTTCCACACAACCAAGCAGTGAGCATGTCTGGCTCAGCAAGACAGGGTGCTGGGGTCCCAGGCTGGCAGGGAAAGCAGGGGTAGTAGTAGTCTTGGCATATCAGTTGGTAGTTCCCAAGGGGGTTTCTGTGATCCAACCCGTCATACGATTAACGCAAAAATAAAAGCTGATGGACTTGTATGTCTATACCTAGGGCTGTATGAGAGTCAATCCCCTGCAGATGCTTTTTTTTGTAACTATGTTCTACCTCTGAACAAAGTCATATAAAAAAATAAAGATGGAAGACAGGTGAGATTCCTAATGAATTACAGGCATGTTTTGGTTACAAAAGGGAAGAGAAAGCAAGCATTGTATGTGTGTGTTAAGACCAACTTTATATTGGGGACTCTGCCTTTATGGTTCTAAAGCCAAGAAACCCCTTTCATTAAGAATGAGTGTAGGAACTTACAGAAGAGCAGTAGCAGCAACCAAAAGAGAACAAGCTAAATTTACCATTTGAAATCCCCATCTTAATAAAAATAAACAATGCTTAAAGGATTCACTTTAAAAAGGAAACTAGAGGCTTGACTTTTAAAGATGGGCATAAACAATTGTGAGGCCATAGTTTAAAAAGACTAAGTACGGGATAAGGAGTCAGAACTTTCAAGTTTTAACCACAGTTCTGCTACAGACTCTGTCTGGGTGGCCTTGGACCATTCACTTCATCTTTGAGAACAGTAAAACTTTTCTATCTACTGCTAAGGGGAGTAATGAGGATTAGGGGGCATTTGTACAGTTCTTTGACCATGTGATGTTCCAAGCCTTATTGTTGTGTAAGCATAAGCAATTAGTTGCCAAATGGGCACTGAATGTGCAAATGAACAGTTAGTCATGTACAGTCATGGTATTTGCACAAATGAATTAAGTGCACACAATTGCAAGGGCCCACCATTGAAAAAATGAGGCCTTTAAATGTAAAAAGTCTAAAATTTAGCTTGAATAAGAGCAGCCTTTTAGTTACACTTCCTCCTTTTTGTCCTAGAAAAAGCCATACTACCCCCAACCTAAGAAGGCTGCAGTACAGGTAAGGTTTCAGCTACTTAGACCTAGAACAAGAAGCCTAAAGCATCATATCTCTGTGGCTGTAGACCCATCCAGACCCCATTCCATCATGCCGCTCTGCTGTGTTCTTACAAATTTTAGTAGTGGTCACCAATGACAAAGCAAAGCAAAGATATAGTTAGATCAGTGACCAAACCTGGAAGGATGAACTAATGGTTACAGTATTCACCTGGAACACTGAAGACCAGGGTTCAATTCCCTGCTCCACCACAGACTTCTGGTGTGACTTTGGCAAGTCACTTAGCCTCTGTGCCTCAGTTCCTGATCTGTAAGATGGAGATAATAGCACTTCCCTACCTCACGAAAGTGTTGTGAGGATCAATACATTAAAGATTGCAAAGCACTGAGACATACAGATGAGAGCTGGGTATTATTATTAATGAACCAGAATACACCCATGTGGGTTTTAGCCCTACCAGACTTGTCAGAGTCACTTTTAGGGTATGTCTTCACTACGGGCTGGATCGGCGGGCAGCGATCAATCCAGCGGGGGTCGATTTATCACATCTAGTCTAGACGCAATAAATTGACCCCCGAGCCTGTCGACTCCTATACTCCAGCTCGGCGAGAGGAGCAGGCAGAGTGGATGGGGGAGCGGCAGCAGTCGACTCACCGCGGTGAAGACACCATGGTAAATCGATCTAAGTACATCGACTTCAGCTACATTATTCACGTAGCTGAAGTTGCGTAACTTAGATCGATTCCCCCCGCGCCTCCTTCCTCCGCCCCAGTGTAGACCAGGCCTTACTGTCTCAAAGAAAATGCAGAATGATTAGTGCATCATTGAATGAGAGGAAGTGACGACTGTCCAGGAAAGTTTGTTGTAACTACAACTTTTAACACTTTTTGGTTGTTTATTGTGTTATTACTTCTGACTATTTTTAAATCTCACAGTACATTGTGTGAGCAATGTCAACCGTTTCTCCAAGGAGACACTGACTTCCTGATGGAAAGGTAAACAGCACAAGGCCACTGATTGACATCTCACTTAAACAGAATGGCATCAGGATTGGGTCTGTAGCTGAGGACCTGACAGATGTGTGTCCAATCCCATTGGCAAACAGAGATGGAAATGGCAAGCACTTTCTTAAGGTGAAATTTTGTATTTTTAACGAGGCCCCCTGAGAATATGCCCTCGGTAGGCAAGCACAACTGCGAATCTTCAAAGTGGACTCTCAAACCCAGTGGAGATTTCAGTGACATTTACATTTCTATAGCATGCATGCTTTGTTTCTGTTTGATTTTCAGAGCCAGCCCTTCATTTGCATTGCTTGAAGCATTTTATCTGCACAGTACAAACACTGTTAAAAAAGCCAAGCTTAATGCAGGGATAGGAGACTTTAGCTTTGAACATTTCATATACTAACTGTATTGAGAAGTTTCACTTTGAACCAAGCTTCTGTGAGCAGGGCCGGCTCTAGGATTTTTGCCGCTCAAAGCAAAAACAATTTTGGCCGCCCCCCCTGGTTTTTAATTACCCCACCCCCGGCCCCGCCTCAACTCCGCCCCTTCCCTGCCTCCTCCCCCCAGGCTCTAAAGCCTAGGAGGGAGGGGGAGAAGCGGCACCCGCGCCGCGGCCACTCGGAGTCTCCCCCTCCCTCCCAGGTTTGAGAGCCTGGGAGGGAGGGGGAGACTCCGAGTGGCAGCAGCGCGCGAAACGGCTGTTTTGCGTGCCGCGGCCGCTCGGGATCTCCCCCTCCCTCCCAGGTTTGAGAGCCTGGGAGGGAGGGCGAGTAGCGGCGCGCGAGCGGCGGCAGCAGTGGAGGTGAGCTAGGGCGGCCGGGGCACATTTTTAGGGGCGGCATTCTGGCGCCTGCCATGCTGCCCCTAAAAATGTGCCGCCCCAAGACCAGCTTGTTTTGCTGGTGCCTAGAGCCGGCCCTGTCTGTGAGTAGGATACTGTAGCACATGTCTCTTTTAGAATTGCTCTGAAACAAGAAGTGGGCTTGCTGCTCAGTTCCTCTCTCTCTAATCCAGTGCAAAGCAGAGGGAAGTGGTAAATTACAGGGCCAGGGTGAATCGCTCAGGTCTAGTACTGTTGGAAGTTGCATAGGCAAGCTATGGTAGTGAGGATACATATTCATGTTAATGTACTTACATAAGATGGCATGCTAATAAAAATAAGTGAATGAAATGCTTGGAGATACCCAAAACCTTGGCAGAAAGAGGAGTCCCGAGGAGAAAATGATTTCAAGGCACCCAGAGCAAGTGGTTTGAAAAGCAGACATGCTGGCAGTAGCAGTCCACAGGCACACAGAAAAAAAGGCTGTAAGACAATGAGGCTATGGGATGAGAACACTAAGATCCTGAAAGAAAGATCTTTGAGAGAAGAGAGACCAAAAGAAGTGAGAGCAAACTGCTGGGTTCATACCCAGGAGACATGCCCAGATAACAGGAGTGAGAATCTAAAGCTTCTCTTTTCATTGACTTTTTCTTCTCTCTGCAAAGTTTTATTTACTTCACAGAGCAGCAGTGACTCTTTGTAAGCATTCCTCAGCCATTGGTAGAGAGCAAGCAGCTCACTGCAAGAACTTTCTGGAAATACTTGCTCAAAATTTTAGATGCATTTACTGCATGATTTTATGTATTATTTTTTGGAAAGCAAACAGTGGAGTTTCACCAGTACAAATGTTTGCGAAAATGAGTTTCAAAAGTGCACCTGCAGTTATTCATGGAAAATATTCTGACTTCATATACGCAAACATTTGTGTTCAAAGTGCCAATTGTTTCCAGTCAGGAAATAAACATTACCTTATGATTTATCACACCAATCCTAACCACAAGTTTGAATATAGAATACTCAAGGACTGTTCTCTTGGGGGAGGGGGAGAAATAGGAGGGCAAGAACATTGCTAAAATATTGTAAAATAATTTTGAATTGTGACATTTAAATAAATTGGGATCTGCTCACAGATTATCAAGGAGCAGAAATAAAGAGGCTAATTTGGTGGTTAATTTTGTTGGAAACAATTCAGTCAGCTTGGGTCTTTTGGAACTCACTTCTAGGTTGGCTCTTCCATTTCTAGTTCTGTGCTTTATATTGGGCTTTATATTTATATTTCTATATTTTTACATTGTAGTCGGGCTGTAGATTAATCATAGTTAAATCATGCAATTAACTCAAAAAAGTAATCACGATTAAAAAATTAATTGCAATTAATCATACTGTTAAACAATAGAATACCAACTGAAATTTATTAAATATTTTGGATGTTTTTCTACATTTTCAAATATATTGATTTCTATTACAACACAGAATACGAAGTGTACAATGCTCACTTTATATTATTTTTATTACAAATATTTGCACTGTAAAAATAACAAAAGAGATAGTATTTTTCAATTCACCTAATACAAGTACTGTAGTGCAATCTCTTTATCATGAAAGTGTAACTTACAAATAGAGATTTTTTGTTACATAACTGCTTTTAAAAACAAAACAATATAAAACTTTAGAGCCTACACATCCACTCAGTCCTACTTCTTGTTCAGCCAATCGCTAAGAGAAACAAGTTTGTTTACATTTACAGGAAATAATGCTGCCCGCTTCCTATTTACAATATTACCTGAAAGTGAGAACAGGTGTTTGCATGGCACTGTTGTAGCCGGCATTGCAAGGTATTTACATGCCAGATGCACTAAAGATTCATATATCCCTTCATGCTTCGGCCATCATTCCAGAGGATGTGCTTCCATGCTGATGATGCTCATTAAAAAAAATAATGCATTAATTAAATTTGTGACTGAACTTCTTGGGGGAGAATTGTATGTCTCCTGTTCCGTTTTACCTGTATTCTGCCATATATTTCATGTTATAGCAGTCTCAGATGATGACCAGCACATGTTGTTTTAAGAACAATTTAGCAGCAGTTTTGACAAAATGCAAAGAAAGTACCAATGTGAGATTTCTAAAGATAGCTACAGCACTCGACCCAAGATTTAAGAATCTGAAGTGCCGTCCAAAATCTGAGAGGGATGAGGTGTGGAGAACGCTTTCAGAAGTCTTAAAAAAGCAACACTCCGATGCTGAAACTACAGAACCCGAACCACCTATAAGGAAAATCAACCTTCTGGTGCAGCATCTGACTCAGACGATGAAAATGAACATGCGTCGGTCCACACTGCTTGGATTGTTATCGAGCAGAACCCATCATCAGCATGGAAAACATGCCCTCTGGAATGGTGGTTGAAACATGAAGGGACATATGAATCTTTAGTGCATCTGGCACGTAAATATCTTGCGACGCCGGCTACATCATCACTTTCAAATGATATTGTAAGCAAGAAGCGGGCAGCAGCATCTCCTGCAAATTGTAACCAAACTTGTTTGTCTGATTGATTGCCTGAAGTAGGACTGAGTGGACTTGTAGGCTCTAAAGTTTTACATTGTTTTATTTTTGAATGCAGTTTTTTTTGTACATAATTCTACATTTGTAAGTTCAACTTTCATGATAAAGAGATTGCACTACAGTACTTGTATTAGGTGAATTGAAAAATACTATTTCTTTTGTTTTTTACAGTGCAAATATTTGTAATCAAAAATAGATATAGTGAACACTGTACACTTTGTATTCAGTGTTGTAACTGAAATCAAATATATTCAAAAATGTAGAAAAGATCCAAAAATATTTAAATAAATGGTATTCTATTATTGTTTATCAGCGCGATTAATTGCGATTAATTTTTTTTTATCACTTGACAGCCCTACAGTGTAGCGGTAACTTTTTAGATCAGACATTCCAAAACAATACATCTAAGTTAAAGAAACAAACAATCACTAGTCATGCCGCTGAATTTTTTCTTAAGATTTGTGTTGATCATGTTGCATGCAAGACACTGACATATCATTTATATTCATGAAGAGGTTCAACAGGAGTAAATGCATAATAAAAATAGTTATATAGTAGCTTTACTCCCAAAGCTGTTATTTTCTACAAAAGCTACTAATTGCATCAGCCATCCCTGAAATGCAGTTCCCTTGGTGTAAAATGAAGCAACCATTTAATAATGCAACGCTATAGAACAGTTTGACAGAAAATGAAGAATAAGTTTCAGTAGAAGTAGAGTGGACTTTGTGCATGGAACACGAAAATTAGAGTAGATATGCTGGCTGGAATAGCCTTTATTCATGGATTCCAAGGCCAGAAATGTCCACTGTGATCATCTAGTCTGACCTCCTGTTCAACACAGGCCATAGAACTTGCTCAAAATATTTCCCAGAGCAGATCTTTTAGAAAACATCCCAGTCTTGATTTAAAAATTGTCAGCAATGGAGAATCCACCATGACCTTTGGTAAATTGTTCCAATGACTAATTACTCACTGTTAAAAATGTATGCCTTATTTCCAGTCTGAATTTGTCTAGTTCCCACTTCCAGCCATTGGATCATGTTACAGCTTTCTTGAAGAGCCCATTTTCATATATTTGTTCCACACATAGAGTACATATAGACCTTAATCAGGTCACCTCTTAACAATTTTTTGTTAAAATACATTGAGCTCCTTGAGTCTATCACTATAAGGCATGTTGTCTAATCCTTTAAACATTCTCATGGCTCTTCTCTGAACCCTCTCTAATTTATCAACATCCTTCCTGAATTGTGGACATCAGAACTGGACCCAGCATTCTAGCAGCGGTCACACCAGTGCCAAATACAGAGGTAAAATAAGCTTTCTACTCCTACTGAAGATTCCCCTGTTTATGCATCCAAGGACTGCATTAGCCCTTTTGGCCACAGCTTTTCACTGGAAGGTCACATTCAGCTGATTATCCACCATGATCCCAAAATCTTTTTCAGAGTCGCTGCTTCCCAGGATAGAGTCCCCCATCTTGTAAACATGGCCTATTTTCTTTGATCCTAGATTTACATTCAACCATATTAAAGCACATATTTTTTGCCCGAGCCCATCTTACCAAGCTATTCAGATGACTCTGTCCTCTTCATTATTTACCACTCTCCCAGTTTGTGTCATCTGGACATTTTATCAGTGATAATTTTGTTCATCTTCATTAATAAAAATGTTAAATAGCATAGGGCCAAAAACGGATCCCTGCAGGACCCTGCTAGAAACACAATGATGTATCCCCATTTACAATTACATTTTGAGATCTATCACTTAGCCAGCTTTTCTTTCATCTAATGGGTGCAGTGTTAATTTTATATCAGTCTGGTTTATGTTGTTGAATCCTCTTAATTAGACGGTCTTTGTGGACACCCCATTGTCCTAAGAAGCGAATACCCCAGTTAAAAAAAGATGCTATTTTGTATCCAAAGCGATTCTGAGATTCGCATTGTCCCTACCCCCATTCTCCAGGGGACACTGCTGGTTCCTAAGGGTGGCAGAGCTCTTATTCCTCTCTCCTCAGGGGCTCACTGACCCACTTAGGACAGTGGGCCCTGTGTTCTTTGTACTTGGTACCTCCACCTACTAGCCAGGTAAAGAAATGTTGCATTTGAGGAAAAGATAAGGGTAAATTAGAAGAAAGGAAGTGAAACAGGCAAGGGAATCAAGGATATCAAATAAATGAGACCCATCCCGCAGCAACAAAATCCCACAACCTAGTAAAGCCAAATTATACAACGGCATGATTGTAATACCACTGGGACAATATAAATTGAAAGCAAAATACCAAGGAAAAGTACAGACACAAGAGCCACTAAAACAAGTTATTTTGTGAACCAAGCCTGGGGTTAAGAGGAAAAAAATCCTACAATAGACACAAGCAAAACAAAAAACACATCCAGAGTAGACACCACACTGTGGACCCCTGCAGCAAAGCTGTTAAAGATTACCAAGATGTTTCTGATGAGCAGATGTCTTCCAGGCCTATGGCCCCTGAAAATAGATAAGATGACTCAGCCAATACAGCACCTACCTAAAAGGCTATCCATTGCATTAAGAGAAAAAGTAATGGGTACAAGAAAATAAATGGGAAAAGGCATCATAAATGGTAAAGTCACGATGCCCACAAGTTAGATAAGCAGCATGGTAGCCATTAAGAAACCCATCAAGCTGTGTATTTGCATAGATCCAAGGAACTTAGACAAAGCACTAAATGCTCCCTACCAAATGCTTACAACTACAACAAAGAAATATTACCTGACTTGGCAAAAGCAAGTACTCAATGCCGGGGATAGATTGTGGCAAATGCTGCTGCTACCTTACCACATTTTGGACACCAGCGGGTAGATAGAGAAGATTGAGAATGTCATTTGGGACAATATCAGTCCCAAGTGTGGAAGAATATGAACACTGCCCACAAGACATAGTAACAGGACTCGCAGGGATCTGTATCGTAGCTGATGACATTCTGGTGTATGGATGTGGAGGCAGCATGGTGGAAGCTATGACAGATCATGACCACTGCCTCATCTGTCTGCTAGAAAGAGCCTCTGTGTTAATAAATACCTGCCCAATAGGGGTCCCTACAGCATGACTGCATCTAGTAACTTGGAAAACTCTGCTTCCAGAAAAATCTTGATGAGTGAGAATAGCATCTGCAGAGGAAAGAATAAAACCTAAATGTTGCATTGTCTTGGCTCAGGTTTCAGAGTGGCAACCGTGTTAGTCTGTATCAGCAAAAACAACGAGGCATCCTTGTGGCACCTTAGAGACTAACACATTTATTTGGGCATAAGCTTTCGTGGGCTACATCCCACTTCATCAGATGCATGGAGTGGAAAATACAGGAGCAGGTATAAATACATGAAAAGTATTGGTAAGGCAACTCACATCTTTTCATGTATTTATACCTGCTCCTGTATTTTCCACTCCATGTATCTGATGAAGTGGGATGTAGCCCACGAAAGCTTATGCCCAAATAAATGTGTTAGTCTCTAAGGTGCCACAAGGACGCCTCGTTGTTTTTGTCGTGGCTCACTCCCGTTTAATGCTTGAACACTGGACTCTGCAGCGGAGAGCACTGAGGAGTTGTGCCTTCTCCTGCTGCTGGAAGCTGGCTGCAGGAAGTTGGGTTCTCTCCCATGCACTGTCCCACACCTGCTCATCCATCAGGGCAGTCCCAGCCACATGCAGGCTATCTAGGGCCTGCTGTTGGTTGCCCTGCTTACAAGTTAGGCTCCTGGTCTGGCCCCACAGGCTGTTTGCATTCCTCAAGCACAGGATAGTCAGGAAGCCTCAGTTTTAGTTGCTGTCTCTGTGAGCGGCTTTTTTCAAGCCCCTTCCTGGCAAGAAGGCTACAATTACTATATTTAGTATGATGCTGCATGTTCTTTTGTACTCCTTTGGGTCACTGCCCAGCCTGACTCTAAGCATGATTTAATTTTAGTACAATAAATTCGTTTTATTACTTGTATTGTGATAGTGCCCAGAGGCCTATTGCATTAGGCATCACAAATAATAATACTACTACATAAAAATGAGACATAGTTCCTGTCTCAAGGACTTTACAATACAAGGGTCTAATGGGCTAACTCGTGACAATACCCTAGGTGACCTCTCCTAGCTCCCCAAGGCCCTGCATTTTCTAGGGTCTTTGAGGTTTTAGATCCCCTTTGACCCCAGGCTTTAGTAAACCATTCTAGCCTGGATGGAGACAGACAAGTAGTTTCTTCACCATTGATAGTCCAGCCATTGTTTCCTCAAGGAACCTGATCTTTGCCATTGTCTCTGTTTCTTGTAGCTTCCCCCTTTAAAGCCTCCGTTGAGTTAACTCCTGGCAGTCAGGCAAGTTAATATCAAACAGATAATATCAGGTGCATATGACATTTATAAAAAATAACACATTCCCCACCCCAGGGATAAGTCAACAAAGCCAAGTCTTTTATGTTAACTGGTTTAGAGTCTTAGGAAAATGTGACCCTACATAGCGCACCGTCCGTTGATGTCTATGTAAATTCTGATATTTCAGCATATCTGAGTCCAAAGAATAAACTTCCTGAGTGCATAAAATCTCTAAAACATGAAATCAAATGCTTGTTCTTCATGTTCCTTTTTGGGGAGAGATGCGCTAGGTGCAGGGGTATTATGAAAAACAAACAAAACTAATCCTAATAGCAGATTTCCTTTTAAAGATAACCCATAAGTACAGCCATGCATGTCCTATTTGGAACAGAGTACTGATAAATTAGCCTGCTATTACAGTCTTTAAGAGATAAATAATGACATTAAAAACATTTCCTTAAAGATGAATTTGGTGATGGAAAATGGTTTTATAAACTTACCAGTACACACAGTATTTATCTGGGGTGGACCAAATCATCTAGAGAAAATGAGTCTGGGCCAGAATAATTAGATATAGTGGTCTGGATTGGATCACAACAACAAGGTTAACTTTAAAAATAGGTACTGATTAAAAAAAATCTAGATGTCTTTGTCCTCAGACAGTTCGCCCAGCTCTTGTATTTAACCAGTATATATTTGGATCACTTCTGACTATTAACATGAATGAACCAAATTGTTACCCTATGCAAACATTTACTAAGGCAGCGTGAGATGTGTTCTGTAGTCTGATGGAACTTAAAGTGCCAATTAAAAATGATGAGTTGTTTAATGCCAATAGGCCAGACCCTGCAGTGCTCACTCATGCAAAATTCTAATTGACTCCAATGGGAGGTCTGCTGGCGTAAGAACAGTGGGGAACAAGGACAGAGGCACAGCCTTAGAAAACTACTTCAGGAATCATAGGGGGAAGCATTTTGTGTTCACTGGAACCATCAGCAAACTTGTGGAGACTCAGGGGGGAGGGTTGAAAGAGAGTTGGGGACACTCTAGTCTGCCCTCTCTCAAACCTGTGCTATTGGAGATATACCTATCTCATAGAACTGGAAGGGACTCCGAAAGGTCATCGAGTCCAGCCCCCTTCCTTCATTAGCAGAACCAAGTACTGATTTTGCCCCAGATCCTTAAGTGGCCCCCTCAAGGATTGAACTCACAACCCTAGGTTTAGCAGGCCAATGCTCAAACCACTGAGCTATCCCTCCCCCCTATTGTGTCGCCCTTAAGATCCGTTCTGTCAGAGATACCCTGCTCCCCTTATTCTCAGTGAGAAGTTTTTGACTGGAGCTGAGCAAATAATTTTGTAATAAAATATTGGATGAATTTTAGTCTTTTTTTCCTCTCCTGTTAATGGAATAACCATGAGCAGCTTATGATTTTTTCAAATTCACTAAAGTGTGTGTTGTGAACTCTGATGGTGAAGAGTTTGATGGACTAGAAATATGACTAGAAATTTGCAAAAGGGGTGAATACAGCAGAATGGTATGTAATGAAGTTTTGAAAGACAAGACAAAAGATTTTTGGTAGGATTTACTTTTTGTTTTCAGACCTATATAAATTATTTTGAATGTTAGAAATTTAGATATGACGAATATCTAGAGAGGAAGGATGGCCTAGTGTTTGTGGCATTAGCCTGGAATTTAGGAGACCCAGATTTAATTGCCTGCTCTGCCACAGACTCCCAGTGTCACTTAGCCGCTCCATGCCTCGGTTTCCCATCTGTAAAACAGGGGCAATAGCACTGCCTTACCTCACCAGAGTATAGAGGATAAATACAGATATTACAGTGATGGGGGCCATATAAGCAGGGCTGTTATATGTGATGGCTCAAAAAAACCCAACAAAAACAAAAAATACAGATGCCAATCAGCTTTCTGGGAAGTCTTACAATCCTCCCATCCTGAAGAGAACTGACATCAAATAGTGTTTGAAAAGATCTGTTGGCAGCATCAATGCCCAGTTCCTCTACTGACCTGGCGGGTGACCTGGGGCCAGTCACTTCACCTCTCTATGCGTCTGTTTCCCCATTTGCTCTTTCAGTCCCAATTGACAAGACAAAGTTCTGCAGAGCAGTGGCTGTGTCTCACGATGTGTCTGCACCGTACAGAGCACAATGGGATTCTACTCTCAGCTATGGCCTGAGGTACCATGTTACAAATATGAGTCCTAAAGCATTTTGCTTTGCTGAGCTGGTATTGACAGAAGGGTTTTGATGGAAGGTAAAGCATCAGCAGTGTCCAAGCACCACCAAGAGTGGCTATCCCAAGCTGAAAATCATTTACCATCTGCAAGCGTCCCATTTACTATTCCACTAAAACATCCCTCTGGGTTATTCAGTATTATTAGGGTTCATGGGACATCACCTCGGGAAGCCAAATTACAGACTTCCCAATTAAGTAAGTACTGATTAAATGGATTGTTTTACCTTCTCTTTGAAAATAGTTTAAAATGAAGCAGCCATTTGAAGGTTTCTCAGAGAAACTTATTTTTATTGAGAATGCGCCATTCAGTAAAGTGTTGCCTTACTAAGGCTTCACAGCAGGGACTAGCCAGCAACAGGAGCCCCTGAGACAGTAGCAAGAGGCCTCATTTGCATCAACGAATAAGAACAACACTGGAACCCCAAAATTAACATATTCCATGTGAGCTGTAACTGAATGTGTGGCGGCTCACACAGAGTACATTCCAACTGGAAACCGTTAGGGCCCAATCCTGCTCCTAGAGGAGTCAAAGGCAAAGCCACCAGCTGGTTTGGTGGAGGTGGGGGGGCCGCAGCATTCAGAGAGGCTGGATGTGCATGCAAGAGGGTGAGTAAGCAGACCTAGGTACCCCTGGAGAATCAGGTTACTATTATCAGACCTTCCAAGTGTGCACAACGTCAGCCCAGACACAGCAAAGAGTGCATGACCGTGCTCAAACAGAGCTGCACCCAGGCGCACCTCCCTTCACAGCCAACATACATTGAATAAATAGCGTGGTAAAACAGTAAACAGATCACTGTAGTTTTTAAACATCCCTCCCACCTCCACCAACGCAATTCACTGCTTGTACTGAACAGTGACTCTCCCTGTGAGAGGATAGGGTGACCTCGGAGTCAGCAGAATTTCTTTACCTACCCCTTCCCCATATAGCAGGGGTGGCCAAACTGTGGCTTGCGAGCCACATGCAGCCCTTTTACCATACAAATGCAGCCCACAAGCCCCCTCCAACCGCCCCATTTTCTATATGAACGGGGGGGGGGGGGGGGAGGGGCGCAAGCTAGGGACCTCTGCCTTGTAGTGGGGTGGTTGGGTAGGAGCCTCTGTCCAGCTGGGTAGGAGGTGTACCCCGGCTCTAAAACTTCTGAAGATTGTTGTATGCGGCTTAGAGGGCCAGTAAGTTCGGTCACCCCTGCCATATAGTCTTGCTACCCTCCTTTCCAGCTTGCCCTCAGGCCCATTTTCATTCTGACAGAACTGAAATAGCACATGCACTAGAAGGGGAGGGAAGGGCAGAGAAATGCTGTGCTGTTTCTGACTCAGCTGTACAGCAGTTTTCAGTTCCTACTGTGAATTCTTCATCCACTGCTAGCAAAAGTTCACACCTCAGCTTACTGCTACATGCCAGCTCACCACAAAGTGCTGAGTGAAAGATGAGTCGGTGTTGTAACTTGGGAGTACTTTGTATTACCTTTTAATAAGGGAATAACGGTGTCCTGGGCTAAGAACCTCAGGCTTGGGATTGTTCAACCCAGGATAGCTATCACTCCATAAGCTGAAAACACCATCAAGTTGAGGATAGCACAATTTGATAGTTAGGAGTTGGACAAATGCTGTCAAGAGGATACTCTACCCCAGCGGTCGGCAACCTCTGGCACGCAGCTCGCCAGGGTAAGCACCCTAGCGGGCCGGGCCGGTTTGTTTACCTGCCGCGTCGGCAGGTTCGGCCGATCGCAGCTGCCACTGGCTGTGGTTCGCTACTCCAGGCCAATGGGGGTGGCGGGAAGCCGCGGCCAGCACATCCCTCGGCCTGCGCCACTTCCCGCAGCCCCCGTTGGCCTAGGATGGCGAACCGCGGCCAGTGGGAGCCACAATCAGCCGAACCTGCCGACGCGGCAGGTAAACAAACTGGGCCGGCCCGCCAGGGTGCTTACCCTGGCAAGCCGCGTGCCAGAGGTTGCTGACCGCTGCTCTACCCTCATCCTCCATGCAAACGTTGGCATCGCTAGAAAGAATGGGTCTGTGTTCGTAACAAAACAAGCTCACTGTTTGCTGAACATGGGCAGCGTGTTGCACTTCCCAGGATCAGGTCTGACCAATAAAAGAGCAGACTTTACAGGTCCACCAGACAGGCCTAGAAGAAAACATCATGCTCTCCAGGTTCGCAGCAAGAGGAAGGGCCTGGATAGGTCCAGGTGAGAAGCCCTGGTTTTTACAAACAAGGGATAGGAAGTAGTGAGATGAAGGGGAGGATGTATGCAGATAATGCTGAGTTGTAGATAGGCTCTTTTAGTTCCTGTGAGCTGATACTTAAAAGATGGGAGACTGGCTATGATTAAGGCTACGATTTTATCATGGAGGTTGCTGGAAGTCACAGAATCCGTGATTTCCAAAGACCTCTGTGACTTCAGCCCCCGCAGCTCCGAGCTGCGGGGTCTTGCTGCCTCCTGCAGTGGCAGGGAGCTGTGAGGTACCCCTGCCGCCTGAGGCAGCGGGCCCCCAAGCTCCCAGCCACCCTGGGTAGCAGGGGTACCCCGCAGCTTCTCTCTGCCGGTGGGGGCAGGGGGCACCTGGAGCTCTGAGCCTCCATGGGTGGTGGGGGCCCCGGAGCTCCCAGCCACCCCACAGCTGCCCAGTCCCTTCCCATTTTTCATGGATATTTTTAGTAAGTCAGGGACAGGTCATGGGCTTCCGTGAATTTTTCTTTATTGCTCGTGACCTGTCCGTGACTTTTACTAAAAATATCCATGACAAAATCTCAGCCCTAGCTATGATTAAAGAATAAAAAAACCCACACACACACCCCCAAATCAGAGTGTTGGAAGCCCTGCTCAAAGCTGCATCCTTTAAAACATCCCAGTTTTTTTCCTTTGTAAATTTCTGCACCCAAACTAAATTTCTCACTCGAGGAAACAAATTCATATAATCCTTTGTCACCTTTATAGCTTTTTCAACACACTTAAAATTGCTCTCTTGGTTTTTCAAGGCTCTTTGGAGTTGCTCTACTCTGCCCCTCAGACATCATATCTACTCACTCATTCACACTTTATGCCCCAGCTGTCTCAGCACCCTCAAATAAATCTCTGTGGTGCAGAGTTATTCTTCCTTGTATCCCAGACAAGCTGATGCCAGTTCCTCTTCTTGACTCTTGCCTTAACACCTTCTTTCTTAGCTTAGAACTGTCTATCAGTAAAGCAGTTTGCAATATTGTGTATAAAGCACTCTTAAGAAAGTAGATTGCAGTGTATTTCACATGGGTATACGTCAGTGGCTTGTTGACCATGTTCTTCATTGCACTGAAGTCTCTCAATTTCAGAACTAACCAAGACTGGCTCCTGGTTGTCACTATGAATAAGTTCCCTTTTCCCTGGACAGCTAGCAAGAGAGGAAGATTTATTGTGAATCCCCTGCCTCAATCTTCCCATTAAACCACCTCTTCATATACATTTAATACTCACGGGTCTTCACAATACAAATGTCAAATGATTGTTTTTCTGACGTGTACCACAATACAAATATTTGTACAAGTCAATCTAAATATCTGATATGGCTGTATTCTGAGCCAGGTAATTCAATATTAACTGAATACTTATTAATGTAAACACAGATAGCTAAAACTCGTGTTTAGTAATTTAATGGTACAGTGGTTGTGAATTGGACATCCCCTGACAGTGCTGGGAAGCAGCTGAATAATGGCCTTGCACTGTAATAAGTAAATGAATGGAAGAAGTATAAATTCATATCATAGTCAAATCTACTATGCCTTCCTGCATAAATTACAGTGGTTGGATATAGCTATCTTCATATTTCTTCTGTCAATCACCATGTGAATGATGTATGGTACCTACTTACCAAAGGGTTTGTTTGGGAGCCCTGCCTGCTTCTCCCTGGAGAGCCAGGGGAGGTCACAAGTCAGGACAACCCCCATGTGTAGGGCCCCCCCCAAATTCATGGTCCATTTTGGTCAATTTCACGGTCATGAAATCATAAATTTCATTAGTTCAGCTATTTAAATCTGAAATTTCACGGTGTTGTAATTGTAGGCATCCTGACCCAAAAAGGAGTTGTGGGGGTGTTGCAAGGTTATTGTGTGTGTGTGTGTGTGGGGGGGGTTGCAGTACTGCTACCATTATTTCTGTGCTGCTGCTGGCGATGGCGCTGCCTTCAGAGTTGGGCAGCCAGAGATCGGTGGCTGCTGGCTGGGAGCCCAGCTCTGAAGGCAGAGCCGCCGCCACCAGCAGCAGCGCAGAAGTAAGGATGGCATAGCATGGTGTTGCCACCCTTACTTCCACGCTGTTGCCTGCAGCGCTGGGCCCTCAGTCAGCAGCCGCCAACCTCTGGCCGCCCAGCTGTGAAGGCAGCAGCACAGAAGAGTAACAAGAAGGGTTTCTTCAGGTATGTTAGCAACAAGAAGAAAGTCAAGGAAAGTGTGGGCCCCTTACTGAATGAGGGAGGCAACCTAGTGACAGAGGATGTGGAAAAAGCTAATGTACTCAATGCTTTTTTTGCCTCTGTCTTCACAAACAAGGTCAGCTCCCAGACTGCTGGACTGGGCAGCACAGTATGGGGAGGTGGTGACCAGCCCTCCGTGGAGAAAGAAGTGGTTCGGGACTATTTAGAAAAACTGGATAAGCACAAATCCATGGGGCCAGATGCGCTGCATCCGAGGGTGCTAACAGAGTTGGCTGATGTGATTGCGGAGCCATTGGCCATCATCTTTGAAAACTCATGGCGATCGGGGGAGGTCCCGGATGACTGGAAAAAGGCTAATGTAGTGCCCATCTTTAAAAAAGGGAAGAAGGAAGATCCGGGGAACTACAAGCCAGTCAGCCTCACCTCAGTCCCTGGAAAAATCATGGAGCAGGTCCTCAAGGAATCAATTATGAAACACTTAGAGGAGAGGAAAGCGATCAGGAACAGTCAGCATGGATTCACCAAGGGGAAGTCGTGCCTGACTAACCTAATGAGGAGATAACTGGCTCTGTGGATGAGGGGAAAGCAGTGGATGTGTTATTCCTTGACTTTAGCAAAGCTTTTGATACGGTCTCCCACAGTATTCTTGCCGCCAAGTTAAAGAAGTATGGGCTGGATGAATGGACTGTAAGGTGGATAGAAAGCTGGCTAGATCGTCGGGCTCAACGGGTAGTGATCAATGGCTCCATGTCTAGTTGGCAGCCAGTTTCAAGCGGAGTGCCCCAAGGGTCAGTCCTGGGGCCGGTTTTGTTTAATATCTTTATTAATGATCTGGAGGATGGTGTGGACTGCACTCTCAGCAAGTTTGCAGAGGACACTAAACTGGGAGGCGTGGTAGATACGCTGGAGGGTAGGGATCAGATACAGAGGGACCTAGACAAATTGGAGGATTGGGCCAAAAGAAACCTGATGAGGTTCAACAAGGACAAGTGCAGAGTCCTGCACTTAGGACGGAAGAATCCTATGCACTGCTACAGACTAGGGACCGAATGGCTAGGTAGCAGTTCTGCAGAAAAGGACCTAGGGGTCATAGTGGACGAGAAGCTGGATATGAGTCAACAGTGTGCTCTTGTTGCCAGGAAGGCTAATGGCATTTTGGACTGTATAAGTAGGGGCATTGCCAGCAGATCGAGGGACGTGATCGTTCCCCTTTATGCGACATTGGTGAGGCCTCATCTGGAGTACTGTGTCCAGTTTTGGGCCCCACACTACAAGAAGGATGTGGAAATATTGGAAAGAGTCCAGCGGAGGGCAACAAAAATGATTAGGGGTCTGGAGCACATGACTTATGAGGAGAGGCTGAGGGAACTGGGATTGTTTAGTCTCCAGAAGAGAAGAATGAGGGGGGATTTGATAGCTGCTTTCAACTACCTGAGGGGGGGTTCCAAAGAGGATGGAGCTCGGCTGTTCTCAGTGGTGGCAGATGACAGAACAAGGAGCAATGGTCTCAAGTTGCAGTGGGGGAGGTCTAGGTTGGATATTAGGAAACACTATTTCACTAGGAGGGTGGTGAAGCACTGGAATGCTTTACCTAGGGAGGTGGTGGAATCTCCTTCCTTGGAGGTTTTTAAGGCCCGGCTTGACAAAGTCCTGGCTGGGATGACTTAGTTGGGAATTGGTCCTGCTTTGAGCAGGGGGTTGGACTAGATGACCTCCTGAGGTCCCTTCCAACCCTGATATTCTATGATTCTATGAAGTAAGGGTTGCATGGTATGGACACTGTGGCATGTGCAGCAGCTTCAGCTAGCTGCCCATGTCCAAGCCTGCCCAAGCCCCTGGGTTTGAGCTTAGGTGGCTAGCCCAACTGCCGCCCATCCCACAATGTCGATACTGCTATTTTCAGCACACTAGCTAGAGCAGAACTAGCGTGCATCTGTCTGCCTGGACTGAGAGGCACATTCCCAGCTGCAGTGTCGACATACCTACAAATATGACAGTGGGCACCACACAGAAGCCTAGATAAACAGAATTGTGATTTTATCCATTTGGTACATTCAAAGCATGCCAAATTACTTGGCTTAAGAAAAATCTATCCTCAGAAGACAGCCTCAAAGACTGAACAGTTACAGTGAGTAAAACTATGCTTGAAAGGTAATACAAGGACACTGAATCTCAGTCGCTTCTCTTTATACTCAGTTTCATTTTGAACATCCAAAAATATTAACATTTCATTAAATAAAAGTTAGCTCATTGTGGAGTGTGAGCCATTGAAATTCCCGCCCTGGTCTCAACAGAATATGCACAGAATATGCAGTCTAAACTTACCCCTTTTGAAGTTTGGCTTTTTTGGTAAACCTAACAGAACATAAAGCTCTCCTATGCTTTATCCTCAAGTTTGGCCATTCCTAGATTTTCCATGCAGGATCTTCCCCATTCCAGCCACTAGTTACCTCTCCCATCCAACTGACGTCCTAGTTGGAACTGACATGATGCACATACTACTATGACTCAGCAGTGAAAATAAGGTTTAAGTGGTATATAATCCTGTGCTAAACCTCCACAAAGCCTCTTTCCAACAGTGAAAATTTCATCCCTAGTTTGGAGTTTTCATTTTATTTCAGAGTTTAAACAATCCTCTTACATAGAAAATACATGACCATTATTGACCGCTTCTCCACAGACCAATTAGAAGTCTGATAAGTAGCAAGTGTGACGAAGTGGGACTGTTCTTAATGTTTTCCTCAGTTTCCCCTATGCAGTTCTTAAGTATCTAAGTGGTGGGATAAGGGTGTATGGTTGCTGCAGAGCAAAGGGCCAGGGTACATAAATGCCCGACACTCTGTCTCCTAGCAACTGATGGCCTGGGCCCCTCCTCTGCAAAGGTGCCAACTGAAGGTGTTGGAGACAAAGGGATCAGGTGACCTCCTGGCCTGGGAAAGAGACAAAGCCAGAGAAGGAGAGGCTGGACGGGGGTGTGGGTTTTGGAGCTAGCTGGGGACTGGAAGGGAGGGCAGATGGGGGTCTGCCTCGCTGGGCCCCAGAATGGACCCGGCGGAGGGGTCCCGTTCGCTGGACCTACAAGCTATGTTTTAGACCGTGTTCCTGTCGTCTAATAAACCTCTGTTTTACTGGCTGGCCGAGAGTCACGTCTGACTGCGAAGTGGGGGGTGCAGAACCCTTTGGCTTCCCCAGGACCCCGCCTGGGCGGACTCGCTGTGGGAAGCGCACGGAGGGGCATATGCTGAATGCTCCCAGGAGAGACCCAGGAGGTGAAGCCGTGTGAGCTTCTTGCCCTGAAGACAGTCTGCTCCGAGGGAGAGGAGGCTCCCCAAAGTCCTGACTGGCTTTGTGGGGAGCAGTTCCAGAGCATCGCCCGGGGACTCCGTGACAGCAAGCATTTTAGGTTTCATGATGGTGACAATTACTGCATTTTCACTATATTTTACCAGAATTTGTATAAAATCCTTATCTTCAATCTCTCCCCAAAAATGCTGGCTTTGTAAGCAAGTTTTTGGTTTCTTTTACAATCCTTTTAGGACATTCCAGTCTCAGAATTTATTACAGGGATTATGCTAAATCAGTTCAATTGTGGTAAAATATTGTTATGGGAAACAAGAAAAATGTCACTGTAACACAGGGGTCGGCAACGTTTGGCACGCGGCTCGCCAGGGTAAGCACCCTAGCGGGCCGGGCCAGTTTATTTACCTGCTGACGCGGCAGGTTCGGCCGATCGCGGCCCCCACT
>NW_020664561.1:45664456-45730176 GCF_002925995.2 Terrapene triunguis
GACCCCTGCTGTAACAGAACCAAAATATTTTTTCCAACCTCATAGTTAACCACAGAATCAAACAGGTATAAGATATCACATTTATGCTGTCTAATCAGGGCCGCCCAGAGGATTCAGGGGGCTTGGGGCAAAGCAATTTTGGGGGCCCCTTCCATATAAAAAGTTGCAATACTATAGAATACTATACTCTCATGGGGGCCCCTGCGGGGCCTGGGGCAAATTGCCCCTCCCCCACCCCAGGCAGCCGTGTGTCTAATAATGTGCAACATATCAGAGAAGTAGAAACAGTGTCTGATGGTACCCATTTTGACCCATATTAAGATCCTTTTGCCTTTGTTAAAATATTTCTGGTGGTAAACTAATCATTTTCAAACAAGATCTACAGTAGAAAATATTCAGAAACAAACCAAAATATCCAATCACATTTACAACTTTGCAGTCATGAAGCTTTCCATCATATTTTCATTATGTACTATACTTGAATAGAAAACAAAGCAAGATCAATGGCAAAGAAAAACCCCACAAAGGTATTTTAAAGTGATGACCACTATATATAAAATGATAAATGCTAGGGTATTAACCTCCCCCACCAAAGACATTTCAAAATTAACGTGCCATGTTTTGTGAAGACTCAGTGACATGTGATCACTACAGTAGGATATTCTTTCTGTAGAAATTTTAAGTCATACTGTATAACCCTGCTATAGAATCCTACCAAATTATACTGAAAGGTTATAACTCTCTATTGAACTCTATCGGACTTTTCCATAAGGATATGTTGCTCTGTGCTGCCTGGTCTTCTGTGTTTCAATGTAAAGAAATCTTACTCTACTACACACAGTTCAATAATAAAAAAGGATATGTAAAATATGCTTGAGATTGCATCAATGGTATTAGAAGCAGCAATCTCAGTCAGGAGTCAAATGAGGCGGGTTTACGGTGACCAAACAAGCCCCGGGCTGTGACTGCTTCTATCACAAACCCCAAGGTTTAAAAATTTCTAAAGGAAGTACTTCATTCTGTATTGAGTTCTACAGATTTTTAGAGTAGAGTAATGTCTATGAAACAACAGTTTCTGCATATTAAGTTCTATGGGATGTGTTAAGAAGTTTTCCACACAGTTTACTGTTAATATTTTGGGAAAGTTGAGTGTGACTTTCATTTTACCTTTGAACAACAGATTTAACATTATCTAAGGTGTTGTCTCTAAAAATTCAATAAGTTGAATTTCCTTTGCCGTCTATCTTTGAATCTTGACATTTGCAGAGCATTTGATATCTCCAAAGCACTGTATAAACACTTAGGTAATCCTCAAACAATCTCAAGGCCCACAATTGTTCAGTAATTTGCAGCAAAGGGAAAGATATTTCTACTGGCAGGGCCAGCCTTATGGGTAGATGACGTGGATGACTGCCTAGGGTGCCATGGTCTGGGGGTGCTGTCTGAGTGCCGCAAGCTGGCAGGCCTGGGCTGATGGCAACAGGGGTGGACAATGCCTCCTGGAGCTGCCAGCCTGGTGGGGAGGTGCAAGCAGCAGGGCTCGCCCCTACAGAGCCAGTTCACCCAGGGAGCCATTTTCCCAAAGGCCGGCCCTGTCCATTGGATACAGAAAGCAAAACAGTTCTTGACAAATGGCAAAAAAAATACAGTATGTAGCACATTCACTAGGGTGAGGATCTCCATCAATTTTATTACAACAGTGGCAAGAGTACTGTCTGAGGGTGTGACTTCACAGCAGTTAGCTTGAGTTATAACAAGTGGTGCCCCAGCTCATCCCAGGTCCACACACACAAGTCTCTAGCTTGAGTTAAGTGGTGCCTTAAACTCAAGGTATGTAGCCTGTGGGGGTGGAAGCTCCAGTGAGCTAGTAGTGCAGTGGGGATGTGACAGCTCAGCACCAGCTAATCCAACCACTCTGTGCTATCAAATCACTCTGTGTAATTCCAGCATTGTTCTGAAGTGTGGTTGCTCTCCCTGGAGTGTAGTAATTTGAACATACTAACTCGAGCTAAGTGATTCTGGCCCTCTACTCTAGCAGGGTATAGGAGCCACAAAGGTGCCACAATGGGCCAGGAAGATCATTCTTCCAATACAGGAGCAGGGTACGGCAGATGTAAGCTGGTCTACACAGCCCCCTTCACAGACTCTAGCATAAAGGAAGAAGACAGGGCTGGGGCAAAAGGGGGTTGTAATGACCATTACAGGAATGGACCATGGTACAGCCCAGAGGCTGCCATATGTTAGAAGAGCATAGGAGCTACTCTAACTTACCCGAAAGGCAGTTTTGATACCTTCATCAGCCCAGAATGTGAGTGGTACAAACTAACTTAAGCCACTTTTGCCCTATGACCAGGCTGCACCTTCTGTGCTACATCTCTCAGGAATTGCAGCTCAGCCTGTGTCTTTTATACAAGCTATATCTCCAAATTTGCAGAACTGAAAAAAAATAAAGGCAAAGGGTGGAAATGTAGGCGTCAGAAGGCAGAGAGATGTTTCTTAAAGGGGTGATGGAAGGGTTAAATAATTACTTTTACAGCACTCCGAAGATGTGAAATGTTAAGCTAGTGCCAAGTTGTGTTATTGCCACCACAAATAAGAGTCATGCTAGCAAGGCAACCAGGAAATAGCCAGACCACTCTGCCTGCTGTATTGACTTCAGCTTATTGTGGCTTGAATGTTCTATAGATTTTTCTATCAGTAGATAGTCACAGGCTACACTCACTACTGCTAATACTACATTAGAAAGCCCTTCTGATGTACATAAAAAAAAAATGACTCAGGAGAGAACAAAACATTTCTTCCCAAGACATTGCTACACCCTGGAAACCTCAGTCCACCTTTTATGTATTCAGCTGAATCAGTGCTGCTTTTATCCTGTCTGAAATTGTCTTGGTTCAGTTAGAAGACACGTTGCTCTCAACCAAAACAAATAAGCACAGAGGATACGAGAGTAATTAAAGTTTTTGAAGCCTGTACGCACATAGTACACCCTTGCTGATGTTCGATCAGAGCACTCTAGTGCCCTCTCTCTAGCTCAGTCATGCTTGCAGACAGGTTAAGTGAAGTCATCACAGTGAAAAGTTGGTGCAAGGAGGAATTATATTTGCATATACAAAGCAGCATTCATTACTGCTATTATGCACCTCACCATCTCTTTTAAACAACTCTTAACAGTTGGACAAGTCTCATTTTGCTGTGGTCTTCTGATTTCAGTAATATCTTATCTACAGAATGTCATACGCCCTTAGGGTAGCTTCTCCATACTATGTGAATCACTCCTAATGATCTCAGTAGGAGGGTGGAGGACACTATTGAACAACTGGTTTCTTACTAATGGATCAACCTCCTCCTTACACAATAGTCCCAGATCCAAGCATCCTGCCTTAATCTACCCCTGCCCAGTTTCAGAGGCAGAATAAAGTAGCATAACTAAAAACAGCAATTTACCAGGTTGGGATGGCATGTCCTCCGCAACATCCCCATTGACCTCTGTCTCCTGGAGAGGATAGACCTGCATGTCTCCAAACAGGTCCTAAGACTGAGGATGAAGTTCTATAGTCCAAGGCAGCGGCTTGGGTCTTGCTGATCTCAGAGGTCATCTCCTCCCTCGACGCAGCAACAGTGGAGGCCAAGGCCATATCCATTATGTATTCCCACCTTGCATTGGGGACGTCTTTCATAATATGACCCCTTTCCTTATAAAATGGACAATACATGGTGCCTTCCCAGGCTCACGGTCATCATCCTTGGACTTCCTGTAGGCCTCTTTTAGCCCCTTGTGGGTTTTTTTCTTGGCACTGGTTGTCAGTCTCCTGAATTTGCAGATTGGTGAGAGGTGCCGAAGTTCTGCCATAAGCCTTGATGGCTGCTGCCGGTCAGCTGGAAACCTCCAACACTTGCCACCAGTCTAGATATTGATAGCTACGTAGTAGGTAGATGCTCAGTTTTCAGATGGATCACTGAGTGGTTTGTCAAACAAAGTTGGTCACCAGGGAAGCAGCTTACAACTGGAGCTCCCAGAGTTGCACCACAAAACTTCAGCTGGTAGGTGGCTTCCAACTGGGATAAGTCTATTACAGACCCCTCTCTCAACTACATTGCCAGAGAGGCCACTCTTGCAGTGCACGGGGCTTGCATGATACTAATCTTTGGACAGAGGGCACGTTAGAATCACACTAGAAGATACACAATGTTAAATGTGAGCAAGACAATATCTCTGAAGAGAGACTAGTAGCCTGCAGCCCACCAGACTTAGGTGAATAGGGCTCTTTTTTATTATTAATTATTATTAGTTTATTTGTTACCTTACTTCTTCTACAGGTTGGCTTCCCTTTGTCCTCAACTCCCTGACTTGCAGGGAAGAAGTGTTAAAAGCAGTTTAGACATTGCCTTTACACTTCCCTAAGTCAGGACCCTTCCTATACAACACAAACCTCAATAGACAATTATTCCTGATGCACTAGTCTAGGATAGCCAGAGTGCCTGGCTATTAAAGCAGCAAATCAGCACAGGTGGGCTGGAGCCAGTGCTAACAAAGAGCATGTGTTACCAGTTAAATTCTTGGAAGCTGAGTTTCAGAAGTGCTGAGTATTCACAACCCCAGCTGAAGCCAATCGGAGTTGTGAGTACTCAGCACTTCTGAAAATCTTTGATTTAAAGGCTTTCCTGAGCTATTGAAAGCATAGGAATGGGGGAAAACATTGGAAAAGGATGATTTTTCATTAAGAGTCAGGCATTCTGGGGAAGCCAGCTGAAGGCAATAAAAATAATCCCTGTGTGCCCCTGCTCAGAAAAGCAAAACTCAGCACTCTACAAATAGTGAGAAAAGATACACTTGTGGAGAGAGAAAGGTGATAAAAGTGGTGTGATCCAGTAACATTTTAGAGTGGGCATTTAAGGGTAAGTTCTAAGCAGCTGTCTGACTGCAGTATCTCAGGGGAAGGCTGTTATATGAGCCAACTGGTAAGGCCCATCTCTAAGAATAAGAAGTGTAGTAATAACACTAAAAGGAGATAAAAATATAGCCAGATACACATGCACACAACACTTTAGCTTGCCTGCCCTACCCTTTAGCAATATACAAATGTGCATAAATATATTTTACTATGAAATATTTTCTGTTTACTGGTCATAAATATGAGAGTTTATTACAGTCTTTATTAGATAGGACTCCAAGTCCCAGTATATGACTTGAATCAATAATTGTCTCAAGCACTGATGACTACAATGCAGTTGAGAGGACCCTGGAGGTATCTATTATAGTAAGTGTACAAAACTGCAGTAGACTCTTTAAACTAACTCCTAAAACCAAATAAACTCTCCCACCCTACTCTCCAGGTAGCTGAAAAGTAAATCTGAATGCAAACATGCAGCTCTTGTTGTCCAGTATAGGAACTGGGAGTTGTGTAAGATGTCATTTACATTTGCACAATGCAAATAGTCTCATTTTTAAAATTCAAAGGGCTCTTTCTTCTTGCTACATTCCCAATTGTTTGTTGATGGGGGCACAATCAAAGTAAATCTTAGGCTTATGCAGTCCCTCACAGTGTCCCTACATTAATGTCAAAAATGAAATTCCTTACTTGCTGCTGTACTGAGTAACTGGAGAGACACAATACTCAACCTATTTCTCCCCCATTCAGAAACCCTCCCACAATCTTAGAAGTTTTGCCAAAACTATCTCTGGCCCAGATAGCCATAGCCAATGCCCTTGCTGTAACCTTTTGTTGTTACTCTGAGTATCATTATACTTCCTATGTCCCATTTTTCCGGTTCATGCTAAAAAAGATATTGAACACACAAAAGAATAGTATAGAATAGTTCTCTGAGTCTGAGAGCTTAACTGGACTGTAACAGGGGAGCTGCAGTATCCAAGGGCCTAATTCTCCCCCATGCAGATATAATTTGTAGAGGGGAAAGGAAATTGCAATTTGTAACTCGCAGAATTTCCTATGAGTTCTTCCTTTTTTGGTTTGAAAGACTAAGGCCTGGATCCTCAATGGGAGTTAGGTGCCTAAATACCTTTGAGAATCAGGACCTAAGACCACACTCTGCTCCCGTAACTTGGTAGAAATAAGTAGAAGTTTTGCTGCCAGAAACCTGTGGGTCAGAGAACCGAGGGGCATCCACCTGGAGACCCCTTGCTTCTGCTCTGCAGCCCCATACCTGCTAGCTCTCCGAAGCCTTTAGAAAAGCATGGCTCTTGCAAGATCCATGTTTCCAGGTGCTCCCCTGACTGCAGCTCGTGTTTCCAAAACCAACCTAAAGGCAGGCTGTACGTTACAGAGGGAGAAGCAGTACAAGCTAATACAGGATCAGTCCCCCTTGAGGTCAGTAAAGCCCAAATCCTGCATACTGACTTCCTGGGGGCCAAGGGAAGAGGGGGGCAAATGCCACTGGGGCAGAACATCCATTTTTCCTCAGGCTAAGCTCCTCCTCTGTGCATGGATACTGAGGGAAACCCTGAGGCCCTAAAAGAGTAAAAAGGGTACTGAGAGCAAAAGACTTAAGGAAAGCAAGTTGTGGAGTTTGTCATTTTCAATCAGTTCTCTGGCGAAGTTAATCTGTAGAGGGAAAGATGGTTCCCTAACCACTGAATCCCTTCTACCAAGTTATATGAGTTGCTGCCAGATTAAATTCCCGATCTAGCAGTTCATCCGCATTCAGCAAATCACGTTAGCACATGCTCAAGTCCCATTGACTTCACTGGAATACGCTAAAAGTTAAGCATATGCTTACGTTCTTTGCTGAATAAGGATGGAGTTAAGCACATGCTTAAATGCTTTGCTAAAGCAGGGTCTTAATGCTGGCTGTTAACACTTGTTACAAGAACTCAACACTTGGGGAATATATTTATCTTAAGACATAGTAATATTGCATCTCACATGTACCGAGGTACAAACCTTTCTAAGGAGGGGATGTGCACCCCATACAGTCACCTCAAATTCTGCCCACCTTTGTGCAATAAAACTGCACTGCTTCTACTGCGAGGGAGCTTTCCATGCAAACAGCAGGAAGGGGGTTGGCTAAGAGAAACAAATAGAGAATTTCTTATTTATCTGAAAAAATGACACACAGCATTTTTCACTGTCATCTCTCAGATAAATTCCATTAAACTGCCTCACAAAATGCTTTTGGAAAGAAAAATGTGGGAAGCATCTGGCTTGTCACATTCTGGCTGACTGGCACACTGAACAAGGGATGGGATAGGTGGTCAAACTACATTACAAGCTGATTCAAATCAAACCCAAGCCTGCCACCATTTGGATGTCTGTAAATGCCTGGCTAACAGTTTGTTGGCACTATCCGATCTGGAATTGGGAGCCATGAAATAGGTTCAGAGGAATGGCCACACTCGATCAGTCTTACTGTCTGCTCCAGAAGTTTGCTGCAAGAGTGGCCAGTATCAACTGCATCAGAAGAAAGTATAAGAAAGCATAAAGTGAGGAATTATGGTCGAACCTGCCCAGAAGAGAAGTTTATTTAGGAGGCTGCCTTACGCTCTGCAGCATGAGCATTCTGATGCTGTATTTGCAGCCTGACCAACTCCGGGAAATACTAGTAATCTCACAGGAAGACGATTATGATGAGATTTCTAGGAATGGAGAAGTTTCACATCAGCAGCTTCATTTCTGCCTGGTTATCCAGAATGAACCTCCAAATCTATTGACTCCATTCCTAAACTGAATACCTTCTTAGAAAGTATTCATAAATACCGACTATCTGGCCATAATTTAGTTGGATTTTCAGCAAGCTTCCAGCAATGCCCTCACACATTGTGCTCACTCGAGATCTCATTGCATGGTCCACTAGATCGTAAGCTCTTCAGGGCAGGGACTGTCCTTTGGGGTATGTCCACAGTTCAGGCTGGGGGTCTTAGAGCCCAGGCTACAGGCTGAGCAGGAACATCTACAGTGCTATTTTTAGCCCCATAGTGCAAGCTCCACAAGCCTGAATCAGTTGACCTTGGCCCTGAGGCACACTGCTGCGGGTTTGGGTTTTGTTTTTTGTTTTTTTGTTTGTTTGTTTGGGGTTTTTTTGCAGTGTAGATGTGCCCTGAGAAACAGCCATTCTCACCACATGCTCTTGACATCAGCTGAAGTGCTTTTTCTAACGTGAAAGTCTGAGGCTGGAGGTAGGGAGTTCTTAGCAGAGCATCTTTAATGTGGAAACTTCTTCCCTTGGAGCTCCCTGAATTGATTCACTTTAAGGCTTAGCATAAAGCGCATCTCATCTAAATTATACAGAGTGGTGACTGTGCTTTTGTGGCAGCTGCCCAGACTAGGAAGCAAGTCAACAAGGCAATGTGATTGTTTGCTGGTGTGGCTGGAGACCAAACACTAAGGCATGTGTTCACAGCTTCCCCAAATTCTTTTGTCCAGTTGGTGTGCACTTATCAGCTGATGGAGCGAGTAAATTCAACCAGGATATTGTGACCAGAATCAAGAAATTGTTGTGTGACATACAGATGTCACACATCTGTGCTGGTAGTCCTGGCAGTAGGAGTGTCAGAATCCCTTTTCATCAGGGTAGTTATGGGGGGGTGGTCTCAAATCTGTAAGGGAGGTTTTCAGTGAAGCTCTTTTCCCTGTAAATCCTAGAAAAAAGGATGGGATTCCTAGGAAAGCCTGAGCCATTTACAAGGCGTGGTGGTTTCCCAGACTGTAGGCCAGTGGTTCTCAATCCCTGGGCCACTTGCTGCCCAATCAGCACACAGCTGCGGCCCATGTGAAATCCTCAGGGCCATACAAGTCATATATATATTGTGTGGATGTGACCCTCATAACACACAGAGAGCTGCATATGCGGCCCACAAAGGTAAATAGGTTGAGAACCACTGCTGTAGGCTATTCTACATTACTGGTTAGGATAAGCTTTGGGTAATGTAGGCTCTCATGAGTCCTGGGAATGGGATGCTCTGGATTTGAGCACTGAAAAGTGTGATAGGTGGTTGTCCATATCCTTCCCTCTTTTCCTTTGCTGCCATGGCAGGTTGCCCTGAGAAGTAGTCCTGTTATGGATTTAATACAAGTTGTGAGCACTTGGCTAAAAATTCCAGATATCTGTGTTCATCCTCATTGGCCCTTGCAAATCCAAATAACTATTGGATTCCACCCAAGAGAGAATTATATTTGGGTGAGGGTGACACAGTTCTTGTACATATAGCTTCTAAAGTGCTTTGGGATCAAGTGGGATGGAAGGCATGGGACATAATTTGTTTTAATGTCTCTTGTAAGAGATTAAAGAGTAATTAATAATTATGAGATACCAGGTACTGTCCTGTGTCAGTCAGGAGTCATAAAGAACAGCTTTTCCTCAGAGTCCTGAGCGTGGAGAGAAGTAAATAGTGGTACACCTCTACCCCGCTATAACGCGACCCGATATAACATGGGTTCGCGTATAGCGCGGTAGCAGCGGGGCTCCGGCGGTGCGTTAAAGGGTCCCGGGCTCCAGCTGCTGCAGGGAGCCCCGGGCCCTTTAAATCACCGCCGGAGCCCTGCCGCCCCTACCCCGGGGTTGTGGCAGTGGGGCTCCGCCAGCAATTTAAAGGGCCCGGGCTCCCCTCAGCGGCTGGAGCCCAGAGCTCTTTAAATCACCGCCGGAGACCTGCCACCCCTGCCCCAATATAATGGGGTTTCAGCTATAATGCGGTAGGAATTTTTGGCTCCCCACGACTGCGTTATATCGGGGTAGAGGTGTACCACCGAAACTGGTGCAGGAGCACTGTTGTTTATTATGATCCATAAAACTATGCTCAAATACATGTGTACAGCTTCCATTGAAATCTGTGAGATTCTCATGTATCATTTAGCCAGAATGTAGCCCTATATTTGTTCAGTCTTCAGAGAAACTGAGCAGCAGATTGGTGAACTTTCTGGTGAAACTATGTTGCATTAAGAACAGGAGTACTTGTGGCACCTTAGAGACTAACAAATTTATTTGAGCATAAGCTTGCGTTAGTTAGTTAGTTTAGTTTTAGTTTAGTTAAAAAACATAAAAGTGAATATTAAGAAACTCCAGCTGGGTCTAGGCAAAATGAAAGATAGCACAGAATATACTGTACATACACTGCTGCCATCAGTAGCTAGTACAACCGTGATCACCTTATCCCAGGTCTGGCAGCTAGAACTGCAACTAGAAATTCAAGAGGAGGCCAGCCAACCTCAAGAGAGTGCATATGATGAAGACTAATTTTAGTTAAACAAGTGAGAGGAAGGAATTTGACTGAGAAGTATAAATTATGGAATGAATGAGAAAACCACACACTCTTTCTCTCTCTCCTTCTCTTTTTAAAAATTGCATTGTCACCAAATACAAGAAGTTGATGAAACTGAAGGTCAGTATATTTATACCAGACCAATGGAAATTCTCCTTCACCCAGCAAATAGAGAATTTGGGGGATTTATTGCAGCCAAAGGTAGAAGACAAATCATTTGGATGGATTTTTAAGAGTGAGAGTTTTATAACTATTAATAAAAGTTTTAGCTGTACAAGCTGGGACAATGTTACAAGGATAATCTAACATCATACTTCAGGGCACCAGGTGGCTGCCTGAAGGGATCAGGAAGGAATACATTCCTCTTCTCATAACAACCTCCCTGCTTACCAGAGGGTAGTTCCTGATTGTCAGGAGTTAGGCATTGCCAGGGGCAAGATATCAAACTTGCTGGTCTGATGCAGTACAAAGCCCTTCAAAAGCTAGACAACAATTCCAGATGCCCTAAAATTGCTCGGTCGGAAGAATTTGCATTGCATACAACATTTATTATGTCCTCCAGGCATTTCCACTTTACTTGTTTTATTTTACACTAGCATCTGTAAAGCTCCAGATATGTCACACTCCCTGGAAGGGTACGAAGGAGCCCTCTGACAGAGGATTTGTAAGAAGCAACTGAGGGCCTAATTAATGAAAAATGTCTGGTGTAGTGGGTCTGTACTGAGGGTATAAGATGTTATGAGTTACCGGTGTGCAAATTCCACGCTCAGTGCAAAAACAAAACAAAGCTGTAACATTGTATCCAGAAGCATTCTGGTGCATTGATAGCTAATTGATTGTTACTGTTTAGTAGATTTATAGCATGAAGCCAAATATTGTATCCATATGGAAACACCATTTCAGTCCCTCATATGGGCTGTGGGATTAATCACCCAATAGTGGAAATCTGCCATATCTCATTTGGTAGATTGCAGAAGGGGCTTCCACCATGACATCGCAGCTCATGCAGCTGAAATGAAGTAGGTGGTACACAGTGTTTGCCAGATGAAAATACCTAGAGTAGCTTGTCTTTAAGGAGACCACTTCCTGAGTCCTTATTCCAATTTAGAGCACTTTGGAAGCTTTGGAGATAACAGATATTTCAGTTCTTTCAAAAGGTGAACAAGCAGTGGCCTTTTCTTTAAACAGTTTGGTAATGTGGCCAGATCAATTCCTATGCCCCTTTGATCCAGCAACTTGGACTCTAGATTTTACCCTCTGAACAGGTTTTTCTACTAAAAGCCTTGTCTTCTAGCTTTTTTCCCTTAGAATTGGTTGGAAAATCAGATGGGGGGGGGGGGCAGATTGTGAAAAAATTTGTCCCTTTCTTTCCCCACAGGGAAATTTCTAAATTAGAAATTTTTTGACAAGCTGTTTTTCCCTGTAACATCAGAGGCACCTCTGATTTGTCTAGAAAAATAGTGACACTCTGGCCACACACAAGAGAAGGACACAAACTGAAATGACTGATAGAGGTCTGCTGGGTTAAGAAAAGAATTCACAATTGATTTTTATCCCTGATTTCAATGGGCCAAAGATCAGGCCCATATGAAATTGGGCTGGGAAGAAGGACTCTGGCCTATAACTATGTGGATGTGAGCGACAGGGGTTGCCTCATCCCTAGCTTGCTCCCATAGAGCAGGTCTACACTTAAAATGTTGCATTGGTATTCACTGAAGAGCTTCTCCCATTGGTGTAGTTAATCTACCTCCCTGAGATTAGATCGGTATAACTACGTCACTCAGTGGTGTGGATTTTTCACGTCCCCAAGCGACATAGTTATACCAATATCGGTTGGTAGTGTAGGCCCAGCCACATGCTCCTCACCAGGTCTTAGCAAATAGTTGTTCCTCAAACCCTGCGCAGACTGTCTCCTGCCAGCAGAGGGAGCAGGGATGCTGCCTTCTTTCTGCAGCCACTAGCAAATTATACTCCACTATCTCTGCTCCTGCTGGCCGCCCTGCTTCTGTCTGACCACCTCTCTGCAGAAAGCAGGGTGTGAGGAGACCATGCATAAAGGAGTAACAATTACAGGAAACAAGTAGTATGAGAGGGGTTAGAAAAATCACAGGATGCGCAACAGAGAGAGGGAAGGGAATGGGGTAGGGTTGCCAGGTGTCCAGTTTTCAACCAGAACGCCCGGTCGAAAAGGGATCCTGGTGGCTCCGGTCAGCACTGCTGACCAGGCCGCTAAAAGTCCAGTTGGCAGTGCAGCGGGGCTAAGGCAGGCTCCCTGTCTGCCTTGGCTCCATGCTGCTCCTGGAAGTGGCCACAGGATCTCTGTGCGCTGCTCCCACCCCGAGCGCCTGCGGGCACAGGCAGTGCGCAGCGCCCCCTGGCCCCTCCACCTAGGGGCCATAAGGACATGCCAGCTGCTTCCAGGAGCCGCCTGAGGTAAGTGCCACCCAACCAGAGCCCACAGCCCTCACTCCCTTCTGCACCCCAACCCCCTCCCCCAGCCCCGAGCCCCCTCCCGCACCCAAACTCCCTCCCAGAGCCCGCACCACTCACCCCCTTCATCACCCCCAGCCCAGAGCCCCATCCTGCAACAGAAACCCATCATCCCGGCCTCACCCCAGAGCCCGCACTCCATCTAGTGCCCTTACCCGCTCCCATACCCCAACCCCCTGCCCCAGCTCTGAGCCCCCTCTTGCACCCTAAATACCTAATCCCTGGCCCCACCCCAGAGCCCACACCCCCAGCCAGAGCACTCACCAACCCCCTGCCCCAGCCCAGAGCCCACTCCTGCACCCTGAACCCCTTATTTCTGGCCCCACATCAAGCCTGCACCCCCAGCCAGAGCTCTCACCCCCTCCCGCACTCCAGCCCCCTGCCCCAGCCCGGTCAAAGTGAGCGAGGGTGGGGGAGAGACAGTGATGGAGGGAAGGGGGTCAGAACCTCAGAAAAGGGGTGGGGCCTCACGGAAGGGGGGGCAGGCTGGGGAAAAGGTGTTTGGTTTTGTGCAATTCAAAAGTTGGCAACCCTAGAATGGGGTTGTGATGTCAGAGAGACAGGAAACAATAAAAAGAGGGCAGAAAAGTTAATCAGAGGGAAGAAAAAGGCAGAGCTAGAAGGAAGGAAAGATGAGTGTCGGAGGAGATGGCAAACTACCAGCAAGGCAGACAAATGTTGTTCTATGCAAATGTAGGGATTAATGCCTTTGTGAACAATGATCCATAGATCATCTGAATTATACATCACTAGCCCCCACAAGGTTCCTGGCCTTGGGAAGTGGAATGTGCGGCTTGTATTTTGCTTTGGGTTTTGCTGTTTTTACAAGGCTGATTTTGGCATTTAATTTTATATGCACAAAATTTTCCAGTGCATCTGAGGGGAGATGTATCCCACACTTGGGAAGCACTGAGGGTTGCCGTTTCATGTGCATTTCATTTCCTGGGATTCTAACAGGGCCTCACATGCCACAGGCAAGTTAGTATTATGTGCTTGGGTGTTTGGCAGTGTAAGCAGAGTCAGGATGAGCTCTACCCTGACATCTGGTGGTGAATTATGGCGAGTGTGGAAAAGAACTCCAGGGGCTGATCTTGTTTGCATAGGCACACCCACTCGCCTGGCATGAAACACAGCAACTGAAAGTGGTTACTTTGGCTGGTGTGGGATCCCCAGTTTCTCTATTATTGGGGCAGGAAGAATAAAGTTTTGTTACCCTGATTCTGTGAATCAAGGCCAGTGGAACTGTTGTATGACAGAAGGACTGAGTGAGTCCTTCACCATTACCTAAGTAGCACTTGCTTGACAAGGGGCATGGGTTACAAAACCCAGTGAATTGAGAGTGGATGGGGACAGGTATTTGTACCTGATGGTATGGGCCCCCTCTGAGGGTTTCCAAACACTGATTGCACCGCCTCCTCTCTCCACTGTTGAATGTTAGAGCTAACTTTGATTCCCTTAGGAGTCTAGTTACAGGCTGCTGAGGTGAATTCACTTTGGGCCAATGGTGCACCAGCACTGGGGCTCCCCTACTATACTATGAGCTGAAATCATGAAAGAGCTGATGTTATTAAGAGCTGAGATCACTGAGTGCTGTGTTAACTAGTGGGGGAGCCTGAAGCTATATTGCTCAGCAGCTGGCGGAGCAATTTGTGGGGACGACTGGAGGAGCAGCGAGCGGCGTGGAGCCTTGCGGGGCCGGTTGGAGTGGCCCAAGGAACGGCGAGCGGAGCTGTTTGCGGGGACGGCTGGAACGGCTCACAGGTTGGTGAGCGGAGCGGAGTGGAGCGGAGCAGCTTGTAGAGTGGAGCAGTTTGTGGGATGGCAGGAAAGTGGACTGGCTCGTGGTAAAGGCTGCGGCAGAACCCCCACGGAGAAACAGATGGCTGGCCAGCCTCGGATCACGTAAGGTGCCCCTTAACACCCTGCGTGCCCCCCCCCCCTTTACTCTGGGGCTGCACTGACCAAGGACAGAGACTTTGGGGGTTGTTGGACTTTTGGGACTTTGGGTGGTTGCTGGACCCAAGAGACTTTGGGGGTGTTGGACTTTGGGGACTCTGGGTGATTTTTGGGTTGCTGGATTCAAGAACCAAAGGGAAAGGACACAGCCCAATTTGCTGGGGTGGGTTTTGCTCATGGTTTGTGTTATGAATCCTGTTTGTGGTGTTTATCCAATTTTATGCTGATGTCGTTTACCTCATGTTATTAAACATTTTCTGCTACACTCAGACTCCGTGCTTGCGAGAGGGGAAGTATTGCCTCTTAGAGGTACCCAGGGGGGTGGTATGTAATTGTCCCAGGTCACTGGGTGGGGGCTCGAGCCGGTTTTGCATTGTGTTATTGAACAGAACCCCTAGATACAGAACCCGGCCCTTGTTGCTGCCAACTTAGATGGGCAGAAGGGTTACAGCAGGAATGCCTGGTTTTAAAGTTTTCTAAAATGCAGGGAATTCCTGGCACCTCTCCACATGGATGTGGTTTGCTCCAGGTCTATTTTTTAGTCTGTCTGGGGATTGAAGAAGACAATTTCTAATGCTCCTTATTAGTAATTTCAAGGAAATTATGTTAATAGAGCGAGTACTTTGTTATAGGACTACATGAATGATTTAGTACAGATAACTATCAGGACACTCAGTAGGATGAGAGAGTAACTCATTGCTTTTTTTTTTTTTTTTTACTGGTTTTATTCCATTTGTTGATTAAATGGTTTTTTAGCTATAAAGAGGTTGAGCACACTAATCTAGATCTTCAAATAGGGCCAGGTCCTGCTACAGAAACAGACCTGAAATGCCTGAGACAGATTATGCCACAACACACAAAATAACCTATGAGAAACAGGACAAGAAAAGTGTTCTGTACTAACTTTTAAAAACAGTCATAAGAAACTACATTTCTTTCAGGCTGGCTGCTGCTTCCTTTTTGAAAATGTTTTGATAGGTATCTAAATATTATACCAGAAAACCAATCAATCAGCATCTTATAAAAACATTAAACAAAGGCTGTGTTTGTGATTTCCCCTTTCCTGAACGCTTCTGATCTTGTATTACATTTGAAGGTAGCCCCCAAAGATACTTCAGGGACAACAATGTTAAAATTTGATTATCATTTCTTTTGACAATACAGTTATTAAAACACACAAGAAGAAGCAGTCAATTTTTCATTGTTTGTTGACCTTGCAATTTTTTTGATGACCTCTGCAGGCCCAAAGTATATTAAATGATTCTCTGTCACAAGTAATATCCTGTTTGTAACAGGATACGATGTTGGAATTGTTTGTTCACTGGATAATTTTTATCCTTGTAAAACAAACAAAGGAAGGGCATGTACAGTATTTGTCAAATCAGTTTTCTTTTAATTGACAGCCAACATTCTGGCTAATAAAAACAAAGGGGATAAAAGTTTATGAAGTCTGCTATTATAACTTATTCGGATCATATGAAATGTTCCATTTTCTTTAGGGATGTATATTAAAATATTCAGGGCTTGCCATCCACACAAGTAAAATGCATAAAACTATTTTTCTTGGTCACTCTATCTTTTTGGGAGGAGACATCATGAGGAACAGCTTATTTCAAAATCTACTCTATAATTAAATTAGGGCTGTCAGTCCTGCTTACTGCAGGCATACATTGAAATTCTAGCAATTGCTATGTGCTAACTGATGGTGGTAATCAAGACTCAAGTTACATTTCCACCAATATTTTTCTGGGTTTTTGGGTGGCAAAGTATCAGTGGAAATTATTTATTTTGTATTATTAAAAAATGTAATACAATAGCCCCCAGAGGCCCTAATTAGGATCAGGGCCCCACTTCATCTTAGCATATGCACAACATGCCTCAGGTGGCATGTGATTAAGATTCATCACTGAATTTGAGCCGCTGGTTGGATCATTAGCTTCCCTGCTTTGGCCAGGTACTGACAGTGTGACGTGAACGCTGACCCAAGGCACTAATCCTGCACAAACTCATATGAAGACATTGTCCTTGCCTCAAGGGAGCTTACATGGCATTTTGATGGATTCATGGAGTTTAAGGCCAGAAGAGACTATTAAATCATCTTGATTAACATCCTCTATATCATAGGCCATTAAATTTCACCCTGTTACCCCTGTATTAAACCCAATAACTTGTGTTTGGCTAAAGCATATCTTCCAGAATGGCATGCAGTTTTGAGGACATCAGGAGAATAAGAATCCGCCACTTGGTAGTTTGTTCCAAAGGTTGATCACCCTTGCTGTTAAAAAAATTGTACCTAATTTCCAATCTGAATTCTTCTGGCTTCAGCTTCCAACCACTGATTCTTGTTATACCATGCTCCACTAGACGAAAGAGTCCATTACTAACCAATAATTTCTCCCCATGAGGGTATTCATACACTGTAATCAAGTCACCTCTAATTTCTTTTTGATAAAATAAACAGAGTGAGCTGTAAGTTTCTCACTATAAGGCATTTTCTCCAGCCCTTGAATAATTTTTGTGGCTCTTTCCTGCACCCCTCTAATTTTTCAACATACACCTCTACCCTGATATAATGTGACCTGATCTAACACGAATTTGGATATAACGTGGTAAAGCAGTGCTCCAGCGGGGCAGGGCTGCGCACTCTGGTGGATTAAAGCAAGTTTGATATAACGTGGTTTCACTTATAACGCGGTAAGATTTTTTGGCTTCCAAGGACAGCGTTATATTGGGGGAGAGGTGTACTTTTTATAGAATCATAGATTATCAGGGTTGGAAGGGACCTCAGGAGGTCATCTAGTCCAACCCCCTGCTCAAAGCAGGACCATCCCCAGATCCCTAAATAGCCCCCAGATTTTTGCCCCAGATCCCTAAATAGCCCCCTCGAGGATTGAACTCACAACCCTGGGTTTAGCAGGCCAATGCTCAAACCACTGAGCTATCCCTCCCCCCCATAAAATGGGGACACCAAAGCTACACAGTATTCCTGTATCCATCTCACCAAGCTCTACTTCCTATTTTCAAATGTCCCTTTCAAAATAGAGAAGAACCCCTTCTTTCATAAAAAATCTTTCTTCTGCAAGGTGCTGAGCACGCTGACCCTGCTCCTGCAAAACATTTAAGTCCATGCTTAACTTTAAGCACGCAGGTAGTCTCAGTGAACTCAGTGGGACTACTCATATGCTTAAAATTAAAAGTTCAGTAGGTTTTCTGGATTTTATTTTAATTTAAGATGTATGAAACAGAAAGTGATATGGAGTCATTTTTTTCAATAGCAACGTGAGTTCCAAAACCATTCAGTACCTGGGGTGGATGCCAGGTGCTCAAATTAACAGCTGGCAAAATCCTCTGTAAGAAGTCTATGGTTCTCCCAGTGGTGACAATATATATACTTAAACCTAATAGCCACATCAAACTTATGAGTGGTCAGGTAAGCAGATGGAAGATGTGATTACTACATATACAGCTCAATGAAATAAGGATATATATTTAGAATTTATAAACAAAAAACCCATTCATATGGGTAAAAATCTAAACAAGTTTCAACCAGAAGCAATTTTCATTATGGGTCTGCAGCCTTAAAAACAAGCCTGTATAATAAAGTGTACCAGATATTAAGTATAGTAAAGGTTAAATTTGGAGCATTAAAGTCAACACTACACTAACTGTAATTTGAATTTGTTGAGCTATCTACAGTAAACAACTAAAAGCCAAGTTTAAGATGCCTATTTACCATTAGTCTTGCTACCAGGCAAATTAATGTATGGATTTTTTGTTATACAGGCAAAATAAATATTGGTCAATAATTTCGCTAAAAAATTCTATCCAGGATCCTTGCAATTTGTAATAGGAGCAAGCATGAAATAATCAGACAGATAATGAGAAGATAGAGATCTTATGCTCCCTAAACAGAATCTAGTAATTTACATCTTTTCTAATGCTAATAATACAATCACTTAATTTTAGCAGTACAAGACAACCACATTTCACACAGTAGCTTAATACAAAATGAGAAACTTTTAATGTCTGTATGAGAGATGGTATTATTAGCATTCATAGCTGTAAGCCTATGATGTACCATATTGCCATTGCTTAAGATTGGTATTTGTTTAATCTTGGTATCAGTGTAATTGTGTTAGGGAGGGTCTGATCCATAAACACAACTACATGAACAAATTCAAGACCAACAAGGAAATTGTTCCCTTTCTCCATTCACCGCAGTACATCTGGGATGGTACAAATGCTATGAACACATTGCTATTTAATTATTATAAGAATGTCATATAAAAACTAGAAAGGAGTTAAATGCTGCACAGAGGAGTTAAGCTGGGAAGGTTTTAATAGCATTCTAAAATGTAAATTTATATTCCCATTAACATAAAATTGTATTATGCAACTTTACCTGTTAGGAAACACTTTCTTGTAGTTTATCATATTTGAAAAGAACATTGGTGCATTTTGTGCTAACAGAAATACCAAGTATGAATCAAACTTGTGGGCTTAATTGATTTAAATTACTCCTGAAGTTGCTAAATTAATAGCAAAAATCATGTTAAAATAACTTCCCCTTCTCTTTGTGAAAGCGGAGAGACAATAGTAATTATCTAATTTTTTCCTGAGCAAAATAATGAAATTACAACCATTCATTGTTGGAGGTGGATCCCCCTGCACCACAAAATCCTCAAGCTTCCCTTTCTCTCTCTTCTACCCCCTCTCCCCTCCCCACCCCTACACTACAAGGCCCCATATCTCTCCTCCTCTCCCAACCTACCTCTTCATCATGAGGCCCCATAACCGCCCTCCTAACTTCATTCCTGCACCAGGACTCCAAGAGACCCTCCCTCTCTCCATCACACACACAAAGAGAATTCTCAGAGCCCACTCCCTTTACTACATCACCGGGCAGGCAAGAATGCTGGACAGGCGGAGTAGGTCAGGGTGCAGGGGCGCCCATTTTTCTGGGGGACCCCAATTGGCCGGTGGCCCTGGGCATGGGCCAAACTTTTTTTTCTCCTGTTTTTTGTACTCAAATTCCTGCTGTTAATTATGTGAATTAATCTGTATGTGCAAGACACCATGCGCCAGACCTTCACCAGCATCAGTGCAGCTCCATCAGTGCAAAGCTGTCCTAACGCTGCCTTACTTGGCTGCAAGAGGATCCTGCCAGCATAAGGGAAATCAATGTGTGTGGTAGATACACTACATCGGCTTGTAGAGTGCAAGGGGCTTGGCTAAGGCATCCTGAACCCTGGCAATTCTGGGCTGCCATAGTGGCTTTTTGGAGCAACAGGCAGCCAAAGCAATTCGAATAGGCTCTTCTTACATGTACCATGGGACTAGCCTGGCATAAAGCAGCCCCAGGACTGGGAAACCACAGACTCAGAGCTACCTTTGTCCCTTTCCTGCAGCCGTGCTCAACACTTATAGTTTCCTATTTGTGTATTTGATTTTAAAATGGTAAGTCTCTCCCTACCCCTGACCTTTCATAACACTTACCTACTGTACTACCTGGGCTACAGCTAGAGAGGGAACAAAACAGCATTTCTCTCCACTCTACCCACCTTGAACTGAGTTGCATGGAAATGGTGCAAAATGGCCAGAGATGGACCCCAGGAAATTATGGGCGTTTAATGCTACATTTCTATACATAAAACATGCACAAAGAAAGTGTTTTGGTACTTGGAGGGAGGGAAGAAGAAGGAAAAGGCTTAAATCATTCTCCTAAAAGAATGTCTGCACTTTGAGCTGGGGTGTAATTCCCAGCTCGAGGAGACATACTTGTGTTAGCTCTGATCAAGCTAGCATGCTAAGAACAGAGTGTGGTCATAGCAGTCAGAGTGGCTAGCTACCCTGAGTAAGTTCCTGTCTAAGACACTAGGCACATTCTCAGGGCAGGTAGGTCCTCTGGCTGCCCGTGCCATCATGGCTACACTCTATTGTTGGTATGGTAGCTCAGTGCACTAAGGCTCATCATCTACACATTTTTACCAACCAGATTTAAATGGGAGGTCTGGAAAGTCTTCTCCTGGGAATATTGTGTGTCTAATAGGAAAACAATGTTTTAGAAACAAATTCAAAACAGTCCAAACATGGAAAAATCATGAGCATAAAAGGGATGCTTTACTGAGAAAGCTGTGAGAACAAGCCTCCCCTTTTGAAAGAAACCTGTTTTAGGAGACTTTCTTTCCAGAAACAAAACGTAAGTATTTTGGTGATTCAAATCATAGTGTACAGCGCAACATACTTTCAAAGTACAAAATCTGTTTTAAAGCGGTGGTCTCTCCGTATGTATGAAGCACATGCAACTATTCAGTCCTCCCACACAGATCAGCAGGGTTTGAACTTCCTGATCTTCAGACTCCTATCTTAGACCCTTACTATTGAGCTACAGGAGTAACAGCCCTTCTGTAGACCACCCAGTGGAGGAGGACTTAACATGCATTTTCCCAGTGGGTTATGCAACTATTTCCTAGTTAGCAGTAGAATACTGGTGATCAGGAATCTTGGAGTCTATCTCCGGTTCTGGAAAAGGAGGGTGTCTCAGTGGTTAGAGATAGGATTACTAAAACCAGATTTAGTCATTCTGAAAGGCCATAGAGATAAGATTGGGTTTGTCATGTTAGAGACCTTGACTCTGTGTCTGCAGTAACCTTTGCATAAACTGTCTGCTACCTTATGAAAAAAAACAGATGCAGAGGTCAATAGCTCTTTCCTAACTGCCTTTTCCCTCACTCTCTCCTCCGAGGAACTGAGTAATTTGCCATCTGTGTGTTCAGCTTGGAATAAAAATGTTCAGTTATGGCTAAAAAGTTACACTCTATAGACTAACACTACCCATGAAACTGATATTCTAGGAATCAGTAGATGAGGAAGCAATAATGCAGGAACATTGCGAGTACAGGTGAGAGCATTTCCCTGGGTTTCCGTTCCTGTGTCTGGTGCCACAGTGGACCCTGGCAGCCATGAGGCACAATTACAGAAAAGTTCTTTTCAGCCCCTGCTGCCTCAGGCTGCAGCATACTCAGAACAGATGGAATCTTTAGAGAATTTAGTTGCCAAAGTCTAACAATTCTCTACTGAGCATGTGTGAATTCTGGTTTTTCTGAGACCTATAATTATGCCAAATTTGTTTTATGGGTACAAAAAAATGCACTTCCCTGACATGTGGGCAACACTTCCCCCTTCAGCAAATTTCATGTCCCTGCTCTAAACCATGGAGGTACTGAAGCTTCACACTGAAACAGTTGTAAGAATGTTTTTAATGAGGGCAAAACAACCTATATGTCCCTAACCTTGTTCTGAGAAATGGCTGAACTATTTTTGCCGTAAAGATCCAAAAAGAATCAACCTGAGGCAGACATGCAGTATGAGAAATTTCAGCCTAAAGTTTGGCAAAGTTATAAGCAACTGAAAAAAAGGTCTTATAATAGAAAGTGTTAGGCAGCCTTGCCTTGAAGCATCCCTACAATCTCCACATATAATAAGAGATTAAAAATGATAAGATAGAGAACAGTTCAGTGGGAATATTGTTGGGACAAGTCGGCAAGAATTAATTTTCTTTTGTTACCTTCCTTACTCCCATTTTTGTCTGCATCTTCAGTTTCGATTGTAAACTCTTTGAAGCAGAGACCAGTCATGCCTATGTAAAGTGTCTATCACATTTTGGGTGCTGTGTGAATAATAATAATCCATAAAAGGGAGGAAAAACATTGGAGAAAAAATGTATTGGCGGTGTTTTCAACTGATTTAAAAATCAATGTAAAATCATTGGAAGCCCCTGGGGATTGTGAAGTCTTTGCTGCAAACTGCCTTCAACCAAAATGCTGTGTCTTTCATTTCTCTTTGTAATTGACATAGCTAAGGCAGGCGACGCTCTTGAAAAGGAAACTGTGGAGACTGAGTTTAAAAAGTTTTTTCCCTTGATATTTTTGAAATATGTGAAAATAAAATATGCCCAAGAAAAAAGTAAACTACTGTAATTTAGAAAAGGCTATTTATTAAAAGTTATACAAACACTTAATAAATCCTTAAACTATGAATAGTTTAACTAACTTTTTATAGGCTAGATTGTGCCCCCACATGGTTGCTTAAAGAGAAGGTAGGCACAAGATTAAAGGGAATCCCTCCTGGAGCTTCCACTGAGGTGGAGAGAGATCCTTACTGGCCCCAACTCAGAGCCGTGATTGGACCTTAAATTTGGCCACCTTCAGCCAAAATTATTTCCAGAGGTGTGGTAAATGCTCTGCCTCTGGCTAGTAGGTGATGTCAATATATCACTGCATGAGACTAGACAGAAAAACTAGCCATCTACATAAGAGTGAAGTGACTAAAGTGTTGTCAAATGCACAAAAAAACAAAGAGAAAAGACAGAGCTGAAATCATACTTTCTCTAGCCTGTCATAATTATAAAGAAGTAATCTTAGATGTTACTTGTAACTGTAGTACATGAAAAGCATGTTCAGTCAAATGTAGTTTTAATGTTAATGAGATTCCTTTAATGTTTAGGCATCAGGAATGCTAAAAGCTTAACCACGTTAATGTATGTGCAATTTTCTGTAAAAAGGCCAACCAAGGATGCTGGCTTTGCTGTTGACTGACCTATTCCACAGACAGGTGTCATTTGGTGGAAGGCCAAAACAACACCTCCTCATTTGCCCAGGAGTTATATCCAGGAAGAGCAAATAAGTTGTCTGCCTACCACAACTCCCTTTCTTTGGTTTGATCTATTCCTTCTCTCCATACTGGGGCCATGCATCTTAGAAGGATTTAATCCAGCTCCAGGAGGTGGAGAGATGTATTGAAGACTCTGTAAAAGAGTTAATTTTCTATTTTGAAATAAACCTAGGCCTGGTCTACACTAGGCGTTTATGTCGAATTTAGCAGCGTTAAATCGAATTAACCCTGCACCTGTCCACACAACGAAGCTATTTAGTTCGACACAGAGGTCTCTTAAATTTGATTTCTGTACTCCTCCCCAACGAGGGGAGTAGCGCTAAATTCGACATGGCCATGTCGAATTAGGGTAGGTGTGGATGGAAATCGACGCTAATAGCTCCGGGAGCTATCCCACAGTGCAGCACTCTGTTGACGCTCTGGACAGCAGTCCGAGCTCGGATGCTCTGACCAGCCACACAGGAAAAGCCCTGGGAAAATTTGAATTCCTTTTCCTGTCTGGGCAGTTTGAATCTCATTTCCTGTTTGGACATCGTGGCGAGCTCATCAGCACTGGCAACGATGCAGAGCTCTCCAGCAGAGGTGACCATGCAATCCCAAAATAGAAAGAGGGCCCCAGCATGGACTGATCGGGAAGTCTTGGATCTGATCGCTGTGTGGGGCGATGAGTCCGTGCTTTCGGAGCTGCACTCGAAAAGACGGAACGCAAAGATCTACGAGAAGATCTCAAAAGCCATGACAGAGAGAGGATACAGCCGGGATGCAACGCAGTGCCATGTGAAAATCAAGGAGCTGAGACAAGGCTACCAGAAGACCAAAGAGGCAAACGGACGCTCCGGATCCCAGCCCCAGACATGCCGTTTCTACGAGGCACTGCAATCCATTCTAGGTGCGGCCGCCACCACTACCCCACCACTGACTGTGGACGGGATTTTGTCGACGGCCGGTTCCTCGGAGATGTTAGCGGACGGGGAAGATGAGGAAGGAGATGAGGAGGATGAGGCAGTCGACAGCGCTTACAACACTGATTTCCCCAACAGCCAGGATCTCTTCATCACCCTCACAGAGATCCCCTACCAACCGTCCCCAGGCGTTAACCCGGACCCAGAATCAGGGGAAGGATCAGTCGGTAAGTGTTTAAAACATGTAAACATTTTGAACAGAACAGGAATATTAACAATATTAACAATGGGTTTTTCATGATTAGTTTGCCCTAGGTGCTTCACGTTTTAGTCCTTGGCAGTGCAACTACTGCAAAAGAATCTAACAATGTCCGGTTTATCATGATTAGTTTGCCCTAGGCGCTCTACTTTTTAGTCCTTGCCAGTGCAGCTACTGGAAAAGAAGGTCTATATGTCCGGGGATAGAGCTGAAATCCTCATGGGACATCTCCACGAAGCTCTCCTGGAGGTAATTGGAAAGCCTTTGCATGAGGTTCCTGGGGAGAGCGGCCTTATTGTGTCCTCCGTGATAGGAAACTTTTCCACGCCAGGCTATCATCAAGTACTCTGGGATCATTGCCTTGCAGAGCATGGCGGCATATGGCCCTGGTTTTTGCTGGCTTTCACGCAGCATGCGGTCTTTCTCTGTCCCAGAAATCCTCAGCAGAGTGATGTCGCTCATGGTGACCTGCTTAGAATTAGGGGAATGTTACTGTTGGGACTGCTTGCCTGTTCCTTTACAGAACTGTAACCGGCGGTTTACAGCCACGCGGTGGAGGCGGGAGAGGGGCAGCATACAGGGATCTTTCCCGGGGACAGCCGCGAGGGGGTGGGAAGGGGCAGAGTTCATGCTTGCCGGATTGCCGGCAGCAGGAACTGGCCAACGCTAGGAGCATTGCTTTGAATGTGAAAGGAGGGCACTGCTATAATTTAAGTTTTAAGCAGCCAAAAGTCTACGGCTTACCATGTCAGCCTGCTACCCGAATTCCGCTGTCCTGCCCCGCTTGTCTGATCTCCAGTGCAAGACCCCAGGCACTGAATGCGAAGGCCGAAAATTCAACTTTGTCCTGAGTGCGCATGTGATAGGTGCTGTGCATGGTCTTGTTCACAGAGAAAGACTATGTTCATTGTTCACAAAAAATTATCTTTGTGAGGAATTCACTCCCTTTTCCCCATCCCACAGCTGTGACTGTCTCCCGACCTACCCTGGCATCCCCCTCCCAGAGGCTGGCGCAGATTAGGCGGAGAAAGAACAGGACACGGGACGACATGTTCTCAGAACTTATGGGCTGCTCCCGAGCCGAGGCGGCCCAGCAGACCCAGTGGAGGGAGAACATGTCGCAAATCCATCGATCACACATTGAACGGGAGAGGTGGCGTCAGGAAGACCAGAAGGCGACTCAAACGCTGCTTGGACTAATGAGGGAGCAAACGGACATGCTCCGGCGCCTTGTGGATGTTCTGCAGGACCGGAGGCAGGAGGACAGAGCCCCGCTGCAGTCTATCTCTAACCACCCTCCCCCGCCACAAAGTCCCATACCCCCCTCACCCAAAGTCCCAAGAAGGAGGGGCGGCAGGGGCCGTGAAAACTGTCACTCCACCCCTGCAGACTGCTCAAGTAACAGAAGGCTCTCATTCCCCAAAATTTGATAAGTCCTTTCCTTCCCGCCTCACCCAAGCCCCCGGCCCAGTTTCATCCCCTAACTGTTTAGTTGCTAATAAAAAATACGTTTCTGTTAATTACTGTTTCCATCATGTTCTTTTAGAGGACAGTGTGTTCGAAGGGGGGGAAGGGGGTTGGTAATTGGACAGGACAGTCACCTTTACCAGGGTACAGACAGGGGGGCATGTTCAGCAGCAGGTCACACACACATTGCAGTCACTAGGCACCCTGGTCAGTCTGGGAGGTGGTTTTCATGTTCTGTGTGTGTGAGGGGGCTATGTGAGTTTGTGGCGGGGGAGGGCGGTTAGAGATCTTATGCAGCAGTCCTTATCCTGGATCACAGAGCCACGCAGCAGCGTCCTCCCCCCGCCACAAAGTCACATAGCCCCCACACATAGAGTCCCGAAAAGGAGGGGTGGCAGGCTCCGTTGAAACAACCAGTCCACCACTGCTGACCACTCTAGGAGCAGGAGCCTGTCATTCCTCGAGTTTATAAGCGTTCTTTCCATCACTACGCCCGCTCCCCACCACAGTCTGCGTCCCAGTTTCAACCCTTTACCGCGAAACCCGTAATAAAGAAAATGGTGTTCATTAACAAAGTTCCATTTTTTTTATTTTTAAACGTGTGTTGGAAGGGGGGGGGACGGGGTGAACGGGGTATGTAGCTGCAGAGGATAGTCAACATAAACTGGGTAAAGAGACGGGGGCAGGTTCAGCTTCTCTTTAAACAAAGTTAATAGTCACAGGTTACCCTGCTCACTCAGGAACCTAGCTTTCAAAGCCTCCCGGATGCACAGCGCGTCCCGCTGGGCTCTTCTAATCGCACGGCTGTCTGGCTGGGCGTAATCAGCAGCCAGGCTATTTGCCTCAACCTCCCACCCCGCCATAAAGGTCTCCCCCTTGCTCTCACAGAGATTGTGGAGCACACAGCAAGCTGCAATAACAATGGGGATATTGGTTTCGCTGAGATCAGAGAGAGTCAGTAAGCTTCTTCATCTCCCCTTGAGACGTCCAAAAGCACACTCCACCACCATTCTGCACTTGCTGAGACGGTAGTTGAAGAGTTCTTTTTCAGTGTCCAGGGCACCTGTATAGGGCTTCATGAGCCAGGGCATTAGCGGGTAGGCTGGGTCCCCGAGGATCACTATAGGCATCTCCACATCCCCAACAGTTATTTTGTGGTCCGGGAAGTAAATACCTTCCTGCAGCCGTCTAAACAGACCAGAGTTCCTGAAAACACGAGCGTCATGAACCTTGCCCGGCCATCCGATGTTGATGTTTGTAAAACGTCCCCTATGGTCCACCAGTGCTTGCAGCACCATTGAAAAGTAGCCCTTTTGGTTAATGTACTGGCTGGCCTGGTGGTCCGGTCCCAGGATAGGGATGTGAGTTCCATCTATAGCCCCACCGCAGTTTGGGAATCCCATCGCAGCGAAGCCATCTATGATGACCTGCACGTTTCCAAGGGTCACTACCTTTGACAGCAGTAGCTCAACGATTGCGTTGGCTACTTGCATCACAGCAACCCCCACGGTAGATTTGCCCACACCAAAGTGGTTCGCGACTGACCGGTAGCTGTCTGGCGTTGCAAGCTTCCAGAGGGCTATGGCCACTCGCTTCTGGACAGTCAGGGCTGCTCGCATCCGGGTGTCCTTGCGCTTCAGGGCAGGGGACAGCAGCTCACAAAGTTCCAGGAAAGTTCCCTTCCGCATCCGAAAGTTTCGCAGCCACTGTGATTCATCCCAGACCTGCAGCACTATGCGGTTCCACCAGTCCGTGCTTGTTTCCCGGGCCCAGAATCGCCGTTCCACAGCATCAACATGACCCATTGTCACCATGATGTTCACGGCACGGGGTCCCGTGCTTTGTGAGAGGTCTGTGCCACTCTCAGACTTCATGTCCTCACCGTGATGCAGTAGCCTCCTCGCCCGATTTCTCAGCATCTGCCTCTGGAAAAGGTGGACGATAAGGTGCGAGGTGTTGAAAACGGCCATAACTGCAGCGATGGTCGCAGCGGGCTCCATGCTCACAGTGCTGTGGCGTCCGCGCGGTCACTCACCAGAAAAGCGCGCGAAATGATTGCCCGCCGGCGCTTTCAGGGAGGGAGGGCGGGAGTGACGGTTGGATGACGACAGTTACCCAAAACCACCCTCGACACATTTTTTTCCCCAGCAGGCATTGGGGGCTCGACCCAGAATTCCAATGGGCAGCGGGGACTGCGGGAACTGTGGGATAGCTGCCCACAGTGCACCGCTTCCAATGTCGACGCTTGCCCCGTTAGTGTGGACTCACAAAGTCGAATTACTGCCCTTAGTGTGGATACACACGTTCGACTTTGTAATATCGATTCCACATATTGGATTTAAGTAAAATCGAACTACTCTCGTAGTGTAGACATACCCCTATTCACCATCCTCTGTTGCTAGAGAAGAGTTGGAGTAGTGTCTCCACCATCTCTAGCAAAATGGAGTGGGGCCCCCTGCCCTCAATCTCTTCAGAAGAAAGCATATAGGGACTTTTGGCCATCACTGACATATCAAGAGTCATATGGAAAAAAATTGTTTCATAGTTATACTATTTATACAAAATAAATGCTTCTGTTTAAAATTTGCTCCAAAAAAATTCTTCAGAGGAATAACTATTTATACCCACATATAGGGAATGTGGTGCTTCAGTAGTGAATATAATTTATGATGAGAATCAAAGATTTTAAAAAATAAAAAACATTACATGTCAGTGATACAGAAAATAAATATTCTGGCCCGCACCAAATAAATTAGTCCATCGGTGTAAGCTATAAATTACTGTCCATCTTCAGTTTGTGCTTGTCCAGACACAGGACAATCAGCTTCATACTTTTTTTTCAGGCCTTTCAAGAATATTCGCAAACTGTCTGGATCCAATCGAGAGTTCCTTGCAGTTTGAACCAGCCTTGTTGCTAGATGGTATACAGCCCTTTGTCTTAATGTCTCAGGAGTGGTTCTTTGCTTTTGCTGTTGTTAAAAATAAACACATACATTAAAATGTGAACACAGATATTCATTTATTGAAGTAGTAATGTTGGCTGTTTTCTGCCTGTCCCATATCTGAGTCTGCTGATATACCGTTTGCAGATTCTATCTAGGACCTTGTCTAGTACTTCATAATAGTAATGACAGAGCTCTGTGTTGTCATTTGACAGTGATCTTCAGTAAAACCCATTAAAACTGCTCCCAAAAACATAATGTTTAGTTTCTTGACCTAACACCAGAATGAACTGAGAAATCTGTTTGAAATCTATCCTAGGAACAGCTTCTTAGTCTGTAAAATTCTGGTGAAAGGTTACAAAGGTTATATAAATAAATTACATATTTATTTATTTTTTCGCAACAGTTCATGAAATAAAGAAGCTTTTTGAAAATAAAATAAAATAAAATCCTTCTCTCCCTTTCTCGCAGTAATTTTATTAGCAAATTTGTTAAAAGTAAAACTGATTTTCTTTAAAAATTCCCAATAACCAGTAACACAGTTGCCCTATATCATTAGATCTTATTTTTATGTGCCATACTTATGTACCTCTGTAATATATCATTGAGTTACTTACATTTTTATCAAACAATAGACAATACACGAGAATATATTGAAGGTATGTGTTTTATAAGATTATAATTGGACTACTGCAAATTACTACTACATACCAAAATTTGTCTAGCAATATGAGTTGTGATCTCCTTTGCATCCAAAATTATTGATGGTGGTAGAGAAGAAACTTCTGCAGCTTTTAATCCTAAATATAAAAAAATATGAAGTAGTCCTTTACTGTCTGTGCCAGAATGAATGCTTACCTTAATCAAAATGTCACTCTAAAATGAATTTTTTCAAAAAGAATTTTTATTTAATTCCCCTACAAGTTTCCTCTCCTCTGTATCTGAACTCAATAATTTTCCTAGCAGTATGACTTATGAAGAGCTGGGATTAAATCAAGTTATTCAGGGTCTGTGATGATGCCTGCTCTAAAACATATATATTCTATGTATTCACAATAGCTATTATGACACAAGCTAACTGCTGATGTCACTAACTGCTTATGCTCAGATGCATCAGCTGTAATACTAGGGTTGTGAATAGGCAGCTCTTTTTCCATTACTGAAAGAGGGGCAAAGTCTACAGAGTAGGAAGAAGAATCCCTCACTAAGAGGATTGTAGAACAAAAGTTGGGAAGTGGGTTTAGCAGCCTTCACTTAAGTCTGATCCAATAGAGAAGAGAGAAGAGCTGGGTGTGGAACAAAAGTAGGGTTGCCACCTGTCCAGATTTTCTCCGGTTCGTCCTTTCCTGAGATAATGTCCCAGGAAATCTGTAAGGGTGATCAATACACGCTGTCAGCCATACATTTTTATGGGCTCAGGACATCATCTTGGACGTCCTGTTTTTTTGTACCTCGGAGATGACAATCCTAGACAGAAGGAGCCTTACTCAGTGAGGAGAATGAGGTGGAGAGCAGAATTTGAGTGGCCGGTTTCCAGGGTCAGTGAAAATGGTTGAGACTCTGTGTGTTCCAGTCTCTCACCTGATGAGCCATTTGTCTTTGGGAAGAGGGACAGAGTATCACTGATGCCTGTCCTGCTCCCAAGACTGTGATGTTTGATTCTTCCTCCATCCCTTAACTGGTCTAGGAGAACTTGAGGCCTAATCCAATCCAACAGCTGCTGAAAAGCTTCTCTTTTCAATAGCTGGGCTGCATGCTTCTGCCTCCCCTGAAAGCTGAGAGGAAACAGCAAGGCTCCTAGGAGTCCTTAAATCCCCCAGTGATGCTGGCAGACCAGGTGCCTCAACTGAACACTACTCCTGAAGGCATTCTGCACCAAAAAATTAAAAATTCTGCACAGTTTAAAATTCTGCAAGTTTTATTTGTCAATAAATAAATGCAGAGACTACAGCATGGCAGTGGGGTGCACAGGCCATCGGCTGTACGAAGGTGGGAGATCACCCTGCAGCCTCCCCACTCCCCGGGACTCAGTGGTGAGACTGCACCCAACCCTGACACAGCACAAGGCCTGGGCCTGCCCCAGAAACACCCTGGGGCCCTGCCCCTCTGCCCCAGATGTGGGGCAGACAGGCTCAACCAGGCAAGATCCAAGTGTGGAGGGACTCAGTGTGGGAGGGATCCAGGTGTGGAGTGAGAGGATTCTGGTGGGACAATCTGGGTGCAGGCAGCTCAGTTGGGGATCTAGGTGTGAGGGGATCTGGATTCAAAGAGGCTCATTGGGGGGCTTCCATGTGCAGGGGCAATGGGACTCTGCACGGGCTTCCAGGTGAAAGTGGTTGGGGCTCAGCAGAGGGGTCTGGGTTCTGGGGGAGTGGGGCTTGGTGGGGTGGAGGTCTGGGTGGAGCTAGTTGGGGGCCAGTGGCATGGGAGGATGGGAGTTTGAGTGCAGGAAGCTCAGTGGGGGTGGTCTGGGTGCAGGAGTGGGAGTCCAGAGGCAGGGGTTCTGGGTGCAGGGGGCCTCCAGATGCAGGGGTTGGGATGAGGTTCAGATATGAAAGGCCAGGGGGGTTCTGGGTGAGGGTCAGGCTTGGCAGGGGTGTCTGGGTATGGGAGGTCGGGGGGATGGGCGAGCAGCTCCCCGTACAGTGACCCCTCCCCCCCCACAGCTGAGGAGCGATGGGGGCAGGAAGCAGGGGAGGATGCTGAGCTTCCTGCAGCTGCGGGAGGTTTCTGGGGGTTGGTCTGACACAGCCTCACCCACTCCTTGTAGGGGAAGAGGAAGTCCCGTCCTCTCCTGCTTCCAGCCCAGCCGGGACTAGCAGCTGATCCGGCTCAGAGTAGAAGTCACTGGCTGGGGTGTCCCCAGCCCTGTGGTGATTTACCTCTCTGCCGGCTGCTCTGGGTGCCTGAAACAATGTACCTGCACAGCTAGGGAGTGGCGCGTGACTGCTCTTCCCTGTCAGAAAGTCATTTTTCTGTGGGGAAGCAAAGAAATCTGCGGGGGACATGAATTCTTCCAGTCCTATAAATCTATGTATAATTCTTCAGAACTCATCTTGTAAAAAATCCCCAAAACTGGCCTTGTGTTACCAATGTGAGGCAAATTAGCAGTGAAATTTTGATAAAGGCATAGAAGGAACATTTTATATTAAATTAATTCTAACTTTAACTCGAATAATTTATAGTCTTCAGCTATCTCAGACTTGTAAAAATTGTGTGTTGTGAGACAACTCCCTATTGATTAAACCAGCTAAATCAGGGATCCAACTACAAAATCTAGCATTTATACCTAGTCTACATTAGAAGCACCACATCAGCGCAGCTGCATTGATGCAGCTGCTCCACTGTAGTGTGTCTGGTAAAGACACACTATGCTGACAGGAGAGAGCTCTCCCATCAGCATAATTACTCCACCTCCGTGAGAGGTGGTAACTATGTTGGCAGGAGAGCGTCTCCCACTGATGTACTGCTGCCCACACCAGCACTTAGGTCAATGTAACTTGCATCGCTCAGGGGGGGTGTCTTTTTTACATCCCTGAGTGACATAAGTTATATCAACATAAGGGGTAGTGTAGACCAGCCCTCAGAAACATTATGTGGATTCTTTTCACTCCCTGAAGGATTATGGGTCTATAAAGAAATGAATGGATGACAATGAGACACAAATAAAATGTTTTAATCTGTTACACAGTCTGCTTCACTACAGTTTATATTAAATTTAAAGGATAAATGAACCCACTTTCCCAAGAACACAGTTTTGACATTTCAAAGGATAAAAAGCACCTCTCTGCATAAATAAACTGAGGCACACATCTATGAACATTAATTTGTCATTTTTAATAAAACTTCATTCATTTAGGATGAGCCAAATGGGTACAGCTTTTAGTTAACTTTTTTATATCATCCTATATGAGCAAATACAAAAGAGGCAGCTCTCAGATAAGTCTTGAATGTGCAGGCATCCATTTAAGACTATCTCACAGCACCTTGAATTGCTCCCATAATCAAACAGGAAACCAATGCAGAGCACTCAGTACAGCTATTATGTGCTCAGCGTGACCCAACTCAGGTCATAGAATCATAGAATATCAGGGTTAGAAGGGACCTCAGGAGGTCATCTAGTCTAACCCCCTGCTCAAAGCAGGACCAATTCCCAACTAAATCATCCCAGCCAGGGCTTTGTCAAGCCTGACCTTAAAAACTGTGTTCACAGGTCACTGTGTTCTCAACCAGTTGAAGATGCCAGGTGAAGTCTGAGAGCAGAAAGATCATTTTATTAGACAATTAAGTTTTTCATACTGTGGACACAAAATAACTACCTTATTACACAACTATTTAAAATACAAAAATAAGTGGAACAGTATTTTAACCTGTTTATTTATTTAGCAAGTGCATAGTTGTCTAGCCAAGCAATGGCATCTTCAGTGGCATGATGAAGTTCTTCTAGGCCACCGCTGAACTTGTAAAGGACAGTTACCTGTTCCGTAACTGGCGTTCTTCGAGATGTGTTGCTCAGGTGTATTCCACTATAGGTGTACGTGCTTGCCACGTGCATCAGTACCGGAAGTTTTTCCCTTAGCAGTACCCGTAGTGGTGGAGCACCGCTGCGACCCCTGGAGTGGCGCCGACATATCGCGCCATAAAGGGGGCTGCGTGCTCCCCCCCACCCTCAGTTCCTTCTTGCCAGACAACTCCGCCAGTGGGAAGGAGGGTGGGATGTGGAATACACCTGAGCAACCCATCTCAAAGAACGCCAGTAACAGAACAGGTAACTGTCCTTTCTTCTTTGAGTGATTGCTCATGTGTATTCCACTATAGGTGACTCCAAGCTAACCCTGATGGAGGCGGGTAGGAGTTTAAAGGTAAAGGTTTAAGGGTTACCAGGGCGAAGCACCGCCCTACCAAACCTGGCGTCATCCCTTGATTGGGAGACGATCGCATAGTGCGATGCAAAAGTATGGACAGAGGACCACGTAGCAGCCCTACAGATGTCCTGAATGGGGACATGAGCCAGAAAGGCTGCAGACGAGGACTGGGACCTCGTCGAATGCGCCGTCACAATAGGAGGTGGGGGAACCCCTGCCAAGTCATAACAGGTGCGAATGCACGAGGTGATCCAGCGGGAGATCCGCTGGATGGACACCGGTTGCCCCCTCATGCGCTCGGCCGAAGCAATGAAAAGCTAGGGGGACTTCCTAAATGGCCTGGTTCTTTCCAGGTAAAAGGCCAGCGCTCTGCGCACGTCTAACATGTGCAGGCGGCGTTCCTCATAGGAGGAATGGGGCTTAGGGCAGAGGATCGGGAGGAAAATATCCTGATCCATGTGAAAAGCCGAGACCACCTTTGGCAAAAAAGCAGGGTGAGGGCGGAGCTGAACCTTATCCTTATGGAAGACCGTATACGGCAGTTCAGAAGTCAAAGCCCTAAGCTCGGAGATCCAGCGGGCTGAAGTGATGGCCACCAGGAACGCCACCTTCCAGGAGAGGTGGGACCATGAGCAGGTGGCTAAAGGCTCAAAGGGAGGCCCTGTGAGGCGTGACAATACCAGGTTCAGATCCCAGGGAGGGACCGGGGGTCTAGCATAAGGGAACGCCCTATCCAAACCCCGCAGAAACCTGGAAGTCATGTGGTGGGAGAACACCGACTGTCCCATCACTGGAGGGTGGAAGGCCGAGATGGCCGCCAGGTGCACCCTGATAGAAGAGGGGGCTAGCCCCTGGGTCCGCAGGGAGAGGAGGTAATCCAGAACCAAGTGGATAGAGGCGGAAGAGGGAGAGGAACCTCTATTCCTCGCCCACCAAGAGAACCTACACAATTTAGCGAGGTAGGCCCGACGCATGGAAGGTTTCCTACTCTCTAGCAGGACAGATCTCACTCCCGCAGAGCACGTGTTCCTCCTCGGTTAGCCACGGAGCAGCCACGCTGTCAGGTGGAGCGCAGCTATGTTGGGATGGAGGAGACGACCCTGGTCTTGAGAGAGGAGATCGGGGCGGAGCGGGAGCCTGCGGGGTGGGGCCGTTGAAAGTTGAAGTAGGGTCCCGTACCAGTGTTGACGGGGCTATGAGGATAACCCTTACCCGGTTTAACTTCACCTTCTGGAGGACCCTGCCTATTAGGGGAAAGGGAGGGAAGGCGTACAACAGGGGCCCCGACCATGGAAGCAGAATGCATCTGATACTGCTCCGTCGCCCACTCCTGCTCTGGAGCAAAACCGGGGACACTGCCGGTTCTGAGCGGTGGCGAACAAGTCTACCTGGGGAGCACCCCACTGTAGGAAGATCCCCTTGGCTACCTCCCTGTGCAGGGACCACTCGTGCTGCTGGGAGAATACCCTGCTCAGGCGGTCCGCGAGGGTGTTGCTCTTGCCGGGCAGGTAGAAGGCCCGCAGGAGTATGCTGTGGGCTATACAAAACTCCCACAGGAACTGGGCTTCCTGGCATAGTGCCCAGGAGCTTGTGCCACCCTGCTTGTTGATGAAATACATGGCAGTTGTGTTGTCCGTGAGGATTCTGACCACCTTCCCGCGTATGTGCTGGCAGAAGGCCACGCACGCTAGGCATACGGACCTGAGCTCCCTGACATTTATGTGCAGGGTCCGTTCCTCGGGGGACCACATACCCTGGGTCCTGAACAACCCCATGTGGTCTCCCCAGCCCAGGTCCGAGGCGTCGGACACCAAATCGAGGGAGGGAGGAGGCTCTCGGAAAGGAATACCCATGTTGCTCGGGAAGGTCCACCATTGAAGGTTCGCCAGCACCGCGGGTGGTACCGTGACAACCTTGCCCAGCCTTTGGCTGGCCTGAGAGTACCGGGAGGCCAGCCAAAGCTGGAGGGGCCTCATTCGGAGCATGGCATGTCGCACCACATAGGTGCATGCTGCCATGTGGCCCAGGATTTGAAGGCACGCCCATGCCGTAGTTGCCGGAGAGGCCGTGATCGAGGCGATGAGAGCTTCGAGCATCTCGAGCCTGTCCCGCGGAAGGGAGGCCGTGGCCGTCCGGGAATCTAACAGCACGCCTATAAAGGTTATGCGCTGAACTGGGACCAACATGGATTTCTCCTCGTTTACCAGCAGGCCGAGCGCACCGCAGGCGCCGAGGAGGAAGCTCGTCTGCTGCTGCACCAAAGACCGGGACCGGCCCTTGAGCAGCCAGTCGTCTAGGTAGGGGAAGATCTGCGGCCCTTTCCTCCTGAGGTGAGCTGCAACCACGGCCATACACTTCGTAAACACCCTGGGGGCCGTAGAGAGGCCAAAAGGGAGGACCGTAAACTGGTAGTGGTCCTGCCCCACCAGGAAACGAAGGAAGCACCTGTGACCCTCGAAAATGTGGATGTGAAAGTACGCATGCTGAAGGTCCAGTGACGTAAACCAATCCCCCTGGTCTAGACATGGAATTATAGAGGCCAGGGAAACCATGCGGAATTTGTAACGCACCAGAAACTGGTTGAGGTTCCGCAGGTCGAGGATGGGCCAGAGCCCGCCCTTTGCCTTGGGGATGAGGAAATACCTGGAGTAAAACCCTTTGTCCCGGTATTCCCGAGGTACCCTTTCTACCGCTCCCAGGAAGAGAAGGCGCTCTACCTCCTGGCGGAGGAGGAGGGCATGCTCCGGGTCCCCGGTCTGGTACCCAGACGGGGGGCAATCCGGAGGGGCTGAGAGGAACTGCAGCCTGTATCCCTGGGAGATGGTAATGAGGACCCATTGATCCATTGTAATACTGGACCATTGGAGTCGGAAAGCCGATAAACGGTTGAAAAAGGGTAACTTTATTAACTGGGTGGGGGGAACACTGGCAACAGGCCCGGTGACCCCCCGCAACAAGTCAAAAACGCCATTTCCCAGGGCGCTTGCCCTTCGAAGCCCCAGGTTGCTGGGCCGAGCGGGATTGGCGGCGTGACCGACGCCTCTGGTCCCTTTGCCGCTTTGGCGGGGGTTCATATCTACCCCTACCTTGCGGAGCGGGGGGTTGAGTCCTGGGCTTGTCCTTTGTCAGCGGGACGTACAGGCCCAGCGTCTGCAGGGTAGTGCAGGAGTCCTTCATCTCATGCAGATGGGTATCAGTTTGGTCGGCAAAAAGGGCCTTGCCATCAAATGGCAGGTCCTGCATTATGGCCTGAGACTCAGACGAGAGGCCGGAGAGGGTAAGCCAAGATGCGCGCTGCATGGAAACAGCCGTGGCCAAGGAGCGAGCGGCCATGTCTGCCACGTCCGAAGCAGCCTGTAGAGCCGCGTTGGCCGCAGTCGTTCCTTCCTGGACGAGCGCCCGGAAATCCTTTAGCTTGGGATCAGAGATGAAGGTCTCGAACCTGGGGAGAGACCCCCAAAGGTTGAACTCGTATCGGCTCAGGAGTGCCTGATGGTTGGCCACCCTGAGCTGGAAACACGTGGACGAATACGACTTCCGTCCAAATGAGTCAAATCTACGAGCGTCCTTATCCTTGGGCGTGGGCGCCTGCTGACCAGTTCTCTCGCGATGGTGGACAGACTCTACCACCAGTGAGTTCGGGGCTGGATGGGTGTAGAGGTACTCGAGACCCTTCGCAGGGACGAAGTACTTCCTCTCGACCTTCTTCGAAATAGGGGCAAGAGAGGCCGGGGTTTGCCAGAGGCCAGCGGTGATATTAGCAACTCCTTGGTGGAATGGGAGCGCTACACGCCCCGGGACCAAGGAGGTGAGGACATTAAAAAGTGTGTTGGAGGGCTCCTCCATCTCCTCGGCCCGGAGCTCGAGATTGGCTGCCACCCTCTGAAGCAGCTCTTGGTGTGCCTTAAAGTCCTCTTGTGAAGATGGAGGAGGCGGCACCGCCACCAAGTCGCCCTGCGCCACGGAGGTGGAAGGGATGGCAACGTCGACGACCAGCGGCACCGTGGGCTCTATTTCGTGGTCCGGTACCGGGGCCGGCATCAGGGGATCGGCACCGACGGCTTGGTCACGGTACCGAGGGGACAGAAGGTGGCCCTGCGAGGCACCCACCAAGGAGCGAGGACCAGGGGGCGCCGGTGCCTGAGGCCATGGCGCTAGCTGGCACCACTGACCCTGCCACGGAACTGCCTGGAGCAGAGACACATCAGGTGCCAGAGGCACTGGTTGGTCTGGTGGCGCGGCGCGGCTCCGGGACAGGCGGCTGCGTGTCGACACCGAGGTGCGGGAGGAACGCACGGTGCCGTGGGAACAGCTGGAATGGTCCCGATCACGATGGCTCCTGCCCCGAGACCTCGATGAGGAGGAGGATGACACACACACCTCCGAGAAGCTGACTCGGGACCGACCGCGGCGCCTGTGGCCGTGGTGCCTGGGTGCCGGGGGATCTCGGTGCGCTCCGCGGTGCCAGGCCTTGGAGCGGGAATGGCGGTGCCGACGGCTCCCCGACCCGCTCCTGTCGGAGTCACTGTACGAAGAGGTCTGGTGTTGCCTCTTTCTACCGGGATGACGACAGTTGGGACCAGACGAGTTGGAGACGCTCATGGCGGGGTCGGGTTGCGGAGTCGACGTGCGCTGTGAGGGTCTGGTAGATGCCTCAACCCGAGAAGGCGGCTCGACTTCCGAGTCCTCCATGGAAGGGTGATGGGCAGACAAAGACGGCTTCCCATAGGACCAGGGAGCCGACTGCTGCGACGCCGCGGGCACCGGGAGCGTCAGGATGTCACACGCGGCCTGAGCTGCCTCTGGTGTCGAGGGCATGCACACCTCCGGAGAGGCTCGTGCGGACGGGACTGGACTACTCCGCTCAGTGTGAGTCGGAGGTCTCTGTCCCGGTGGGGATCGCGGGCTGCCCAACACGGGTCTAGCCTCCCCCTTACTCTTCTCCCGGTGCTTCAGCGATTTCCCCATCTTTTTAGCAGGGGAACGGTGCCAGGACGTCGACGGTGCCTCACTGCATACCGATGACGCGGTGCCGGGCGCCGATTCGGAGCGGCACGCGGGAGGCACTTCACCGCGTGTTGACGACGCGGAGCCCGGCGCGGTACCGGCTCGATGCGTCGGTGCCGGGGCCAATGCCGACTCCATTAAAAGCGCTCGGAGTCGGATCTCACGCTCCTTCTTCGTACGCGGCTTGAAGGAGTGGCAGATTTTGCACCTTTCAGTAACGTGAGACTTGCCCAGACAGCGAAGACACTTAACGTGCGGATCGCTTCTGGGCATAGAATTGCGACAAGAGTCGCAGGACTTGAAGCCTGGGCCACGAGGCATGCCCCGAGCCAGGCAGAGAAGTTCAAAAAGGAAAAGTTCAGTGAACTGAGTACTACTAAGGCTAGAAGCGCTGCAGCAGAGCTGGAGCAAGTTCCGACTACCTTCACTGGCGGCAAGAAGGAACTGAGGGTGGGGGGAGCATGCAGGCGCCACTCCAGGGGTCGCAGCGGTGCTCCCCCACTACGGCTACTGCTAAGGGAAAAACTTCTGGTACCGATGCATGTGGCAAGCACGCACACCTATAGTGGAATACACATGAGCAATCACTCGAAGAAGAACAGTTACTACGTAAAAAATTATTCACAATATGGAGTGATGTCAGTGGATAGTAGGAATGTTAGACCCTAATAGTTTAATATATCTTATGTACTTTTTAATAAGTTATTAATATCAATACTGAAGTCCATTACCATAGTTTTTTTCCTCTGTGTGTCCTTTCGAAAGTATGTAAGTATAAGTAATTTTTTCCTTATTTCCAGCACTGTTTTTCACATGTTGCACTTCAAAATGGTTGTTTTCCACATTGGGATATAAAGCATCTATGTGACACAGTTCCAGGAAATGTGTAGCGAATAGAGTAAATGCCTAAATTAGGCAACAGAAAGGGAAATATTATGACATATTAAGTAATCCTTCATATTTCATTATAATTAAGCAAAATAAGGTTAAAATATATATTTTCAAAGTGGGTACAGGGATTTAGCAATATGACTTTAATTGATGGCTAAATCTGCATGCATTGCTTTGAAAAAATGCCCTGAAATTACTAAAAAATATTAAATTGAATGAAGAGATCTATTTCTTTGGTACTATAAACATGGGCACGATTATAGCAAAATAGTAAAGAAAGCTCCAAATACAGGCAGTTTTAAAGCAGTTTCAAAAATATATTAAATGAGCCCTTTCATTTTTAAATTAAGTGATATTGTTTGCTGAACATAGTAAGTTTAATCAACCTAATGACATATCAAAAATGGACCATTTAGACTGTATATCAGAAAAACACATGAGAGATCTATTAGGCTATGGAACAATCTCATAAGAGGAGCAATGGAAGTCTCAATACATGACATATTTTAAACTAGACTGGGAATAAGCAGTAACATGAATTTAGGATACAATCCTTTACTGGCAGGGAGATGGACTGGATGACGCAACAGATCTTCCCAACCTGGATTATCTGATTCCTTTCCCAATGGAATATATAAATGTAGCCACTAACACAGAATTTCTTAACTTTCATACTATTTTACCAAAATTACTGTCAAGAATTTTCACAAAATTGCCTGAACATTCTGATATTATATATTGTCCTTCAGCTAAAACTATGAGAAATATTTGAACATTTCAAACCAATCTGCAAAAGTATTCCAAAATAAGCCCGGGTAAGAGTCCAGCCTATGTCCAGGTCTGCAAAAGTTTGACAACATGCTGAAGTTAATCACATAGCTAGGAAGTAATTAGAGTTTCCTACACGCTTAAAGGCCATTTCTACTTCTCTTGATAAGCCACTGAACTCTGTCTACGCACCTTTAAGTTAAGGGGGTGGGGGGCGGGGTGGAGGATCCCAACATATTTTGGAAAGGGAGCAGCCAGTTGGGAGCTCCCTTTGGAGATTTAGGTATATAAACTCTAATCTCCAAGCAAAACTGAGGAGGTTAGTTAGTTTGCTTTCAACACGGAAAGACAAACAGAAGGGTTCATTTCATGAACCAAATACTGCAGAATTCTCATAGAATTACCATACAACTACTTTAGGGATATTGTTGTCAGTCTCATTCTTGGTATAGTCACTGCAAATTGTAAAAGCCAAGGCAAAGTCTTGGCCAAAGGAAAGAACAAGAAGGAACATGAATGGAGCCAAGGGTTAGAAGGAGTGTGTTCAAGGGATGATCGTGTGGTTGGAATGGGATGGGGTAAGGATAGGACAAGGACTAGAAGGGCAGGAAGTATGGCATCTTTGTCCTTATTCTTATCTATTGATCAATCTCTTTTCTATCCATAAATCCCAGTAAGTGTATCCGTATTATTTAGATCAGAATTGTCCATAAAATGAAGACTGGAGTATGAGAAAATGTTTTTATTTGGTACCATTTTAAGGCTGCGTGAGAAAACAATTACAAATTTTAGAGACTAATGATTAAAAAATATAAAAAATACCTTCAAACTCAGTAGATATTCACACACTGAATAACAAATGCCAATACCTTCTTCAGTACTGGTACCTCTGCCAAGTTCATCAATTATGATGAGTGATTTGTCATTAGCATTTTGCATGATATATGTTATCTAAGAAAAAAAATACTTTGTTATCTCTAGCAGTACATTTTTAAATCCCTCCCACCCCAAAAAACCAAACAAACCAACAAAAAGTCCACTGGTAAAGTGAGTAAAGAACAGAATCCTTCAGAAGATCCATGGCTTTCACCTCTGAGCAGCTTCCAAACAGCTGACATTTTAAAACAAACAAAACATCCTGCCACAAAACTGTTTGCCTCTTTCTCTCTAAATATGTAATTTTTCCTCAAAATGAGGTCTCAGGTGGAATACTAGCAACAGTCAGATATGGCCCAACAATAATTTAAGGTACAATACCTAATGAAACATCAAGACTAATGTCCAATGGAACAGTGATTTCTACTCCTGTTGGAATGGTTTCAGAGATATTGGACTTAAAACTGTGACATGATTTTTAGAAAAGCTATTATGAATAATTCTTAAAACTTCCTGCTCATCTCCAGCTTGCTGGTTGGGGAGCAGGTCTTAAAGTCCATAACTCACATTGAAAATCTTGAAGAAAAAAAGAGAAGATGGAAGGCAAGATAGAAAGTTTGAAGGGTGTTATAGAGAGGAGCAACAGGTAGAGAAAAGGATGGTTGTGGGTTTTTGTACCTTATTTTATAGCAGGCCTATTTTAGAAAAGTTTTAAAAAATAACTTACTGGTATTATTTTTCTGCCCTGCTTCCTGAGAAGTCCAGTTGTCCTAGTTACTAATACCTGTTTGCAATATGGAGGTCTGGTTAAACTCTTCTTCTTTTCATATGGCTTAAAAACAGCATCGTTAGATGTCCAGATCTAAGTTGGCAATCAAATTGATTGCTTCAGGTGACGCAGAGTAGATGGAAGAAATACCACTGATATATGATTATTTGGGACACTAGTTGATAAGGTGTTTCATAGCTTGAAGTCTGTTTCTGCACTCACAAATAGAATTGTGTATCAGTCTCCATTCATGGAGGACAGAGGCAAATCTGCCATGTGATGTGCACATTCAGTTCAAAGTGTAGCATATTTTCATGTGAGTGAAAAGCCAGTGGGTTGTTCAGTTGAGTCCTTGATGAGGTGTTTGTATGGAACACTGGTGTCCTTTCACTTTGCTCGCCATTGACTTTGTGGGAGAACACCAAGTCTTCGAACTCTTGCACTGCAAGCCAAAAAAGCTTTCTGGATTTGAGTTGGAATCTTGATATATTATTTAGATATTCATATATCGGAAAATCCTTCTTCCCTCATGTAGCAATGAATTTGGAGTGGGCTGATGTGTGCCAGTATGGGAAGCCATGGTTGTGGCATTGATTTTACTGTGCCTGTAATGACATGCATGATGGTGTTTAGCTGAGAATTGACAAATGATGCGTCTAGATGGGTCAGCAGTATTCTGTGGCAGAGTAGACAAAGGCTAGTGAAGAGGTTTGTAGACTTTTTGCATCGGCTCCCCAGGTTGTTGCTGACAGCTTATGGATGGGGTTTACACACATCTTTATTTTGTCATAGATATTTTTCAGGTGCTAGTGCAGAGGTGGGCAAACTACAGCCCATGGGCCACATCCGGCCCGCGAGACCCTCCTGCCCGGCCCCTGAGCTCCTGCCCTGGGGGGCTAGCCCCGGGCCCCTCCCCTGCTGTTCCCCCTCCCCCGCAGCCTCAGCTTGCTCCACCGCCGGCGCAATGCTCTGGGCGGCGGGGCTGCAACTCCTGGGGCAGCGCAGCTGCAGAGCCATGGCCTGACCCGGTGCTCTGTGCTGCGCGGTAGTGTGGCTGGCTCCAGCCTGTCCTGGTGCTCTGGGTGGCGCGGCTGGAGCACCGGTAAAGGGGCAGGGAGCAGGGGGGGTTGAATAGAGGGCAGAGGAGTTTGGGGTGGTGGTCAGGGGGCAGGGGTGTGGATAGGGGTCGGGGCGGTCAGGGGGCAGGGACCACAGGTGTTTAATGGGGGCAGGAGTCCCGGGGGGGGCAGTCAGGAAGGAGGAGGTGGGTTGGATGGGCGGTGGGGGGCAGTCAGGGGCAGGAGTTCTGGGGGCGGTCAAGGGAAAGGGAGAAGGGGTGGTTGGATAGGGCGGGGGTCCTGGGGGGGCAGTCAGGAATGAGAGGAGGGGTTGGATGGCGTGGCGGGGGGCAGTCAGGGGCGGGGGTTCTGGGGTGGTCAGGGGACAGGGAGTGGATGGTGCAGGGGTCCCGGGGGGGCCGTCAGGGAACAGGGGGGGTTGGATAGGGCAGGAGTCCGGGGGGGCATCAGGGGGTGAGAAGCGGGGGGGGGGGGTGGATAGGGGGCAGGGGCCGGGCCACGCATGGCTGTTTGGGGAGGCACAGCCTCCCCTAACTGGCCCTCCAGACAATTTCCGAAACCCGATGCGGCCCTCAGGCCAAAAAGTTTGCCCGCCCCTCTGCTAGTGGAATGTGAGGCTTTGGTCTAACATCACATCAAGACATTTTGCAGTCTTATCTTCTAGTCACAGAAGTCCATGTGCAGCTCTGCCCTAGTTTTTCGATTGTTTAGATGATATGCTGACACCACAGTTTTAGGCTATGTCTACACTGCATACCACATGTTTAGTAGGTGTAGCTCTCTGGTGCTGGAGTCTTAAATGGGGGGCAAAGGCTCCAGCAGCTCCTGTGGCAGAGAAATGCTCCAGCAGTGGGGAGCTGCCAGAACCTTTTCCCGCTGCTGGAGTCTTTCTCTGCAACTGGAAAAACTCCAGCAGTGGGGAGCCAGTTGCAGGACATTACACTGCTAAAAATAGCAGTGTAGATGGGGGAGTCACTGCTTGGATGAGTAGAGAGCCATGTAGGGTACATACCCACAAGGTTCAGGCATGTCTTTACTATACTCACCTAAACAATACCTCACCGTCTATACTGCTATTTAAACCTGTGCTGGGGGGAGGAGGGCATGTAGTGTATGTATGCTATATACCGTTTAAAGGAATATGCAATGTAGACATACCTTTAGTGGGCTTTGGTTTGGCTGTCAATATAAGAAATATTCTTCCAAGGTTATTCACCTCCTCCTTGGTGAAGGGAAATGATACGGGGATTGGGGATAGGTAGTGAGCTGACTATGTGTCAGAGCTCTCTGCACACTTTATGCTTAGTTGATTTGTCCCCTAGTACTTTTGAGTTCATAAGAAGCGTTTCTGCAATTGGACCAGCTTTTGATGTTCCCCTGGGTTTGCCGCCCCAAGCTGATGCAAAATTAGCCAAGCTTTGTGGCTGGAGTAAGTGAAATCCTGACCTTCAACTGTCTTGAGTCATCTTTGATGGCACGCTAGATTCAGTGACTTCAGCAGGCATGTTGCAGTATTTATTTGGTTCTTCTTTAATAGCCTTTTGTTTCTGGTTTCGTATGGAGTATATCGATTCTGATTGCTGCGAGAGATGTTTTTTCTTGCAGCTATTTGGATAAGTTTGCTGAAACGACCAAAATTTCCAGGCTTTAGTGGAATTGCGTCAATGGTGGCCTCAATTGTTGCAATGAATCCTGGCCAGTTTCCCTTTGAAACTTCTATTGCCATTTGGGCAATGACATGACTACTGGCAATGTGGATTAACACCAGTCGATGCTAGCTGTGTAGGAAGTAGCAAAAGTAATGCTAGACATATTCTGAGGGATTTCAACTGGTCTTCGGTGATGAAACAGAGATCTGGATTGCGGTATCCTTTCCAGGGGGCAGAATGAAAAGTGCCTCTGTCTTTTGCATAGAAAAGAAGGTATGTGTCTTCATTTGATGACAATTCCACAAGTGCCTCATCCACAATATCGTTAATACATTGTGTGGTGGCAACTGAAATCAATTACATATATATAAGCCAGGCAATAGACTGTGGGTAATGGGGGAGAAGACAAGTCTGTATTCAGTGGTTTATATACATTAAACACTCTTATCTTGATGATTCTTACTGAGATGGTCAAGGTTCCAGAGTTGCTCCTAGCAACTATCAGGTCATAATCCTCAATGCTGTGCTTGATGCACGTACCATGGCTGTGTTTTGGGTGATGGAGGTAGGTGATGAGATTGTAGTCAGCAATATGGCAGCGTGGTTCTTGAGTTTCTTGCAGGGCAATAATGTTAATCATGTTGTCTCATGTAACATGAGTTAGCTGGTTGCTTCTAGGCTGGTAAATACCTTCAACATTCAATTGGCAAATTCTTAGAGCTGGGTCTACAATTCTCTTAAGTGGCTCTGGATGGAGTCACTTTTTGGAGAGTAACTATTTCCATTGCTGTTCAATCCGGGACTTCACTGGGTGATGTTCGGATGCCGATTTGACAATATCGGTTGTGCTTTAGCACGTAACAATGGAGACCACATGGTAAAAGGTTGTCATCACCTGCCTCTGGTTAGTCTCTGAGCAGTAACTAATGGATCATATAGCAGCAACATCCAGACAGCTTTCTTTCACTCTACAAACAGCCATCCAGTAATTAACATTTCTTTCAGATGTATCACCTCAAGACTAGACTATTGTAATGAAGGGATGCATCTTAAATTCATGTGGAAACTGAAGCTGATGCAAAATTCACTTGTTAAGTAAAGGTTTGTTTTACCCATAATCACATTAAGACTGTGATTCACATAACATGTCAGACTGTGTTAAGTTCTGTGCTTGATAGTGGCAGCCTATTAGTTCCTGAGTTGATTTTCTGATGCTGGTTTTGACCTGTAAATCCCTAAATGGCCTGGGACCTACCTTTCTAAAAGATGCTTCTCTCCTCATGACATTCAATATGGAAGAGAGATATAGAAGCCAAGTTGTCTTTGACTGCTTTGTTTGTACACAGAATCATAGAAATGTAGGGCTGGAAGGGACCTTGAGAGGTCACCTAGTCCAGCCCCCTGTGCTGAGGCAGGACCAAGTACTCCTACACTATCCTTGACATGTGCTTGTCTAAAATAAAAGTGCTTCAGTGCCAATGAAATATAATCCATAAACCAATGTAAACTGTACCAGCTTAATGTTAATTAGGGCCCCTCATACTAAAATAATTAAACTTGTACCTCTTTCATTTCCTTCATGAATGTTGATGAATTTGTTTCTATATCATCATCCATACCAATTCTAGTGAAAATTTGCTCAGCAATTCTAAAAGAAGAATATTCTGCTGGGACGTAAGAACCTGCAAAATAAAATAAAAGTACAAATTATCTTATGTTATCACTGGTAGTAACACTATAGCTAAAAACTGGCCTTGTGTAATACACATAAAATCTCATCTTATTTTTAGAAACACATTTTTCCACTTAGTAAATAATGATATTTTCAGTAGAAAACAATTTGAGTAGTGCAAAAGAATACTGTTGCTCACCAATCTGTGCCATAATTTGACAGAGAGCAATCTGTTTCAGGTAAGTTGATTTTCCACTCATATTTGGTCCTGTAATAATGATAAAATTGCTGCCTTCTGTGATATACGTGTTATTAGAAACAGGTTTTTCCACAGATATCTTTTCAAGAATGGGATGCCATCCCTGCTTGATTGCTAATGTATCAGTAAATTCTGGACGAACTAAACCAAGAAAAAATTATAAGCAATGTTAAGCACTAACTACAAAAAAACCTACGACAATTATTAAAAAGTTACATTTTTAAATAAAATAAGAATCACTCATGCAGAGCAGAGCTCTGAGTCTGTTACTCTTCCTCTTGTTGAATAATGTCTTGCTACTTGAGTTGGGGGCTTCACTCCTCTGCCAGGCATAGCACTACAAGGTGCTGCCTCCATTTCCCCCAACCTGTATCTACAAAATAAGTCAAAACAAGCTTGCCTTAAAGCATTTCCCTTTAATTAACAGAAACAAATATCCCAAACAGGGAAAGACCTTCCACTCGAGCCTTTAATCCTACTACTAGCTCCAGATTTGGGAGACCCCTCTTATAATAGTTTTGTATTTTGCCTTCATCATGAGGCTCCTAGTCCTCCTCCCTGGAGCTGGAGTACTGTTCAGAACAGTCTTTCTGCTGTTTACATAAAATAACCCTCCATCCTCCTCCCAGAGCTGGAGGTACCACCTTCACCTTCCCAGTTCTCACTGGAGCTTGGGTAGAACTCTTGTCAGTGCTTTAGCTAACATAGCATAAAGATATGATCCAGTTCTTCTCCCTGGAACTGAGGTTCAGGTATCATTTGTCTATCCCAAGACAGAGTGGGCACCCTCCCCCTTTTCTATTGCCTGCTGTCTCCTGTCATCAGGAGTCTTTTTCCCCCGACACTGCTCCTTGCTGACCTCCTCTCCATACTGAGTTCTGGTAATTTTATTAAAGTCAGGTGCTCCCCTAATTGAGCAGTAATCAGCCACCTGGGCAATCGATTAGCTCCCAGTCCACCAATTAGCCACCAAGGCTGGCTTACCAACCTTAGTCATGGGTAGACTGTCCCTAATTCTCTCTAAAAGGCCAGTCACCCCATGACAAGAACTATTCACAAAGAAGGGATTATTCAACATGAGCAAGAGTGGAAGAATCAGAAAGGATATTCCCATGTAGAAGACCTGACCTATAGCTATCAAATCAGCAAAGACAGTATACTTGGAGGAATTAATGGGCTGTTTTCAGGTAGAGATTACATCTTTTATACAAGTCCTCATGATCTATTATAGAAAAATAACATCTTAGCCCTCCATCCTCAAATAACATGCCAAGATTGTGTTCAGAAGCAAGTGGGGGAATACATGAATAAAAGGGGAAAGAAAAATAGGAAAAATGAAGCTATAAAAGTAATTCATACACTGAACTGAAATCCAATTTTAGTTCGATAGATGACTAATATATGAAGAGATAAATACAAGAGCCACAAACTAGACCTGGTACTATTATATAAATACTGGGGGACAGGGGAGTAGCTTTACCAGCATTTTAATTTATATTTACCATCTCTTAGAAAGAAACTTACCATAGTCAGAAAGAGTGCAGGCATGGGCAAATGACAGCAACATATCCAACATTGACACAGTGTCAGAGAGTTTGTATAGGCAATGGATATGTTCATAGATTTCACTCAATAGTTTACACACTATCCTGCAAGCAGACAGCTCTGAATTAGTTACTGTACACTACTATATTTTATTGCTTTATACAGTTTACAGCAATAAAACAATTATTAAGTTCATAATGTCAATATGGTACTTAGATACTAGGATGACAGGCATTACATAAATGCCATAGAGATTTGTAAACATGGGCAATTGTGTGAATTTCTAAAAAGCATAGTAAGTTATTGGGGAACAACTTCTAGGCCAAATTCTGCCATCAGATGTGCAAATGCAACTCCCACTGCTTGAAAGGGAGCTGCATGTGCAAAATTGACTCTAAAAAATACAGCTTTGGAACCAATGGTGTTCTTTTGTCCTCCAAAAAGTGCGACTCTTCAGTTTCTTGAGTCCTTCATGTTTAAAATGGGTTCACATGATCTCCAGAAGAAGATGTAGCCAAAAATAGCCTATGTTAGCTTTTGTGATCTAGAAGAAAAGAGAACTATATATGCCCTTGGGTCCCTTTATAAGCATAATTTATGGAAAAACTGAAGGTAATTCTACTTAAAATGAAAGGCATACTTAATATAAATAATGGCTACACATTGCCAAATTGCTATACTCATTGTGTCATTTTGTGTTGATAATACTCTACAAAAAGTTTAATAAATGTGATGGATACTCTTCTTTTTTATGAATAAATCCCTATACATTTTAATCATAATTCAGAATAATGTAGATTTAGCCTTTTAATGTGCTCTCTCGTGAAGAACACTCTCTCTCTACAATCTGGAGTGCTTTTACAATACACCATAATTTAATAATGAAAATATATTAGAAAACCTCACAACTAGTTGTTAATATGGCAAATAAATCAAGTTAACACAAATATTAAAGAGTTTGAAATGTTCTTACAAGTAGGTCATGTGATAAATTTCTCTCAAAGATTCCTGGCATCTTTCATTCATTTTAATTAAGTCTGCTGAAGTAAAGCTATATGCATTTTTCATTTTAGTGATCTGTAGGGAAATTCAAACTTTAAGTAATACATGTCAAATAAACGCACATAAAGAAAGATTTCCAGAAAACAAAGTAGGAACAATCTGGAAAGCAAGTGACAAAACTGTTACCTTATTTCACTTTTCCTAAATAAAACAGCATGAAAAAACAAGAAAACAAAATGCAAATATCAGAATGATAGAAACCTTAGAACATATCATATCATCTCACAAATAATATACCACATTTAGACATTTAACACACTGTATAAAAGAATATGGGTTAAATAAATTCTATCCTCATTTATTATGTAATATCACTGAAGTCATTAATTGCATGACAAAACATGTCCAGAACACATACCTTTGTAAATTCTGAAGGAAGCTGACCATTAGGTAATGCTGCACATTCTGCATTCATTTGGATAAAAAATCCACGAGCAGAGCTGAAACTCATCTTCAAAGGTAGGTTGTATTTTTCTCCAAGCTGTGTTATCATTCCTAAGTAAGATGGGGAAAAAATCAGCCATAATTTAAATATTTTCTAACATACTATAAAACTCACTGTGTTATCTGAGTAGGAAATTCATCATGCAGATATCTAGATACCAATTCCAGTAAATTAGACAGCCTTGTTAGGACCTTGAAAGGGGGCTTGTGTGGAGGTGAAAGAGCTTAGTAAACCATTCAAATAAGAGCATTAGCTTTATAAAACTAGTGGACAAAAGGTGCCAGGTAAGAATAGGAGAATTCATAGGTTCTTTTTAAAGATATTCATATGTTGTCATGGGGATCTCAGGGGTGGGTTGTCCTTCTGCTAGAAAGGAAGATTTCTCAGAGAAGTAAGCTTCAGATGAATCCACTTTCATGCCAGTGGTGTTTCCACGCTGCTTTCTCAACAGGTAACTGTAATGCTTAGATCTGGGGCTGTCGATCTTTTCCTACTCACTCCATAGTTCAGAATCCTTTGCATTTCTAAATCCTAACCCCAACCCACCCACCTGGGAGGGTGATAGATGCAGGGGACTATTAGGTGGCAGGAGGAAAGGTGCTGCTAAATGGTAGGAATTCTGAATTTTGCTGAGTGGGGTACAGGCATGTGTGGGTGCCTGGGTGGATGAGGAAAAATACTGATGTTGTACTACTGTGTGGGGAGAAAAGAAGGATGCTGTTGAACAAGGTTTCCCTGGCATTCACACTCCTCACTGAGCTGGCTCAACCTCCCACTGTTGCTACCACCAGAGACACAGGCCAGCAAATGGTTGGGTAGAGAAGATGGGCTGTGTTGGACACCTGGGTCCTGGATTCAGAGTAGCAGCTGTGTTAGTCTGTATCCGCAAAAAGAACAGGAGTACTTGTGGCATCTTAGAGACTAACAAATTTATTTGAGCATAAGCTTTCGTGGGCTACATCCCACTTCTTCGGATGCATAGAATCCACGAAAGCTTATGCTCAAATAAATTTGTTAGTCTCTAAGGTGTCACAAGTACTCCTGTTCTTTCTGGGTCCTGGCGTCACTCAGTGCTCCAGTGTGTCAGCATTTGCTTCCTCAATGCTTAGCATGGTAACAGGAAAAGGAGCTCTTCCGCTGTAAACATGTGGGCTGCAGTGAAACTGGACTGCACTAATCATCAGGAGGGAGAAAGAGCTCCTCCCTGCCTACATTTCTCTGGGTCTTAGCAGCCATGTAAGGAAAATTTTGGAAAGCAAGGGAACAACTAAATTCTTGTGATGTTCACTCTGTGTGATGTCAACTGTAAGCTACAAAGCTAACAGGAACCTCAAGACAATCTATAGTATATTATTGGTGTTAAAAATTCTACTATTCATGTGTGCTATTTGTCATTCTTGCCTGTTAAAGTGTGAACTAAGGGTATGTCTACACTACGAGAGTAGTTCGATTTCACTTAAATCGAATATGTGGAATCGATATTGCAAAGTCTAACGTGTGTGTCCACACTAAGGACAGTAATTCGACTTTGTGAGTCCACACTAACGGGGAAAGCGTCGACATTGGAAGCGGTGCACTGTGGGCAGCTATCCCACAGTTCCCGCAGTCCCCGCTGCCCATTGGAATTCTGGGTCGAGCCGCCAATGCCTTCTGGGTAAAAAAAATGTGTCGAGGGTGCTTTTGGGTAACTGTCGTCATCCGTCCGTCACTACCGCCCTCCCTCCCTGAAAGCGCCGGCGGGAAATCAGTTCGCGCACTTTTCTGGTCAGTGACAGCGCGGACGCCACAGCACTGCGAGCATGGAGCCCGCTGCGACCATCGCTGCAGTTGTGTCCGTTGTCAACGCCTCGCAGCTTATCATCCACCTTTCCCAGAGGCAGATGCAGATAAATCGGGCGAGGAGGCTACGGCACCGCGGTGAGGGCCTGAAGTCTGAGAGTAGCACAGGCCTGTCAGAAAGCACGGGACCCAGCGCCGAGGACATCACGGTGACAATGGGTCATGTGGATGTTGTGGAACGGCGATTCTGGGCCCGGGAAACAAGCACGGACTGGTGGGACCGCATAGTGCTGCAGGTCTGGGATGAATCCCAGTGGCTGCGAAACTTTCGCATGCGGAAGGGGACTTTCTTTGAACTTTGTGAGTTGCTGTCCCCTGCCCTGAAGCGCAATGACACCCGGATGCGAGCAGCCCTGACTGTCCAGAAGCGAGTGGCCATAGCCCTCTGGAAGCTTGCAACACCAGACAGCTACCGGTCAGTCGCGAACCACTTTGGCGTGGGCAAATCTACCGTGGGGGTTGTTGTCATGCAAGTAGCCAACGCAATCGTTGAGGTACTGCTCTCAAAGGTAGTGACCCTGGGAAACGCGCAGGCCATCATAGATGGCTTCGCCGCGATGGGATTCCCAAACTGCGGTGGGGCTATAGATGGAACTCACATCCCTATCCTGGGACCGAACCACCAGGCCAGCCAGTACATTAACAGAAAGGGCTACTTTTCAAAGGTGCTGCAAGCACTGGTGGACCATCGGGGACGTTTTACAAACATAAACGTCGGATGGCCGGGCAAAGTTCATGACGCTCGCGTTTTCAGGAACTCTGGTCTGTTTAGACGGCTGCAGGAAGGTATTTACTTTCCGGACCACAAAATAACTCTTGGGGATGTGGAGATGCCTACAGTGATCCTCGGGGACCCAGCCTACCCGCTAATGCCCTGGCTCATGAAGCCCTATACTGGCGCTCTGGACACTGAAAAAGAACTCTTCAACTACCGGCTGAGCAAGTGCAGAATGGTGGTGGAGTGTGCTTTTGGCCGTCTCAAGGGGAGATGGAGAAGCTTACTGACTCGCTGTGATCTCAGCGAAACCAATATCCCCATTGTTATAGCAGCTTGCTGTGTGCTCCACAATCTCTGTGAGAGCAAGGGGGAGACCTTTATGGCGGGGTGGGAGGTTGAGGCAAATAGCCTGGCTTCTGATTACGCCCAGCCAGACAATTAGAAGAGCCCAGCGGGACGCGCTGTGCATCCGGGAGGCTCTGAAAGCTAGGTTCCTGAGTGAGCAGGGTAACCTGTGACTTTTAAGTTTGTTTACAGAGAAGCTGAACCTGGCCCCGTTTCTTTACCCAGTGAATGTTCACTATCCTCTCCAGTTACATACCCCGTTTACCCCGTTCCCCCCCTTCCAACACACGTTTAAAAATAAAATGACTTCTATTTTGTTAATGGCCACCGTTTTCTTTATTACTGTTTTCGCGGGAATGTTTTAAACCTGGGACGCAGACTGTGGTGGGGAGCGGGTGTAGTGTACTGATGCAAATGATGCTTCTAAACTGCAGGAATGACAGGCTCCGCAGTGGTGGACTGGTTGTTTCAACGGAGCCTGCCAGCCCTCCTGATGGGGACTGCGTGTATGTGGTGGCTATGTGACTTTGTGGCAGGGGGAGGAGGGTTACAGATCCCCTGCTGCGTGGCTCTGTGATCCAGGATAAGGACCGCTGCATAAGATCTGTAACTGCCCTCCCCCGCCACAAAGTCACAGAGCAACCCCCCCCCCCACAGAACATGAAAACCACCTCCCAGACTGACCAGGGTAACTAGTGACTGCACTGTGTGTGTGCCCTGCTGCTGTCCTGTCCAATTACCAACCCCTTTCCCCCCCTTCAGACAGACTCTCCTCTAAAGAACATGATGGAAACAGTAATGAACAGAAACGTATTTTTTATTAACAACCACACATGAAACTGGAGGGTGAAACTTGGACAGGGGCTTGGGTGAGGCGGGAAGGAAAGGACTTTTCAAATTTTGGGGAATGAGAGCCTTCTGGTGCTTGAGCAGTCTGCAGGGGTGGAGTGAGAGTTTTCACGGACTCTGCCACCCCTCCTTCTTTGGACTTTGGGTGAGGGGGGTATGGGACTTGGTGGCGGGGGAGGGCAGTTACTGATAGACTGCAGTGGGGCTCTGTCCTCCTGCCTCCGTTCCTGCAGAACATCCACAAGGCGCCGGAGCGTGTCCGTTTGCTCCCTCATTAGTCCAAGCAGCGTTTGAGTCGCCTGCTGGTCTTCCTGCCGCCACCTCTCCTCCCGTTCCATGTGTGACCGGTGCATTTGGGACAAGTTCTCCCTCCACTGGGTCTGCTGTGCTGCCTGGGCTCGGGAGCAGCCCATTAGTTGCGAGAACATGTCCTCCCGCGTCCTCTACTTCCTCCACCTAATCTGCGCTAGCCTCTGGGAGTGTGATGCCAGGCTGGGTTGGGAGACAGTCGCAGATGTGGCTGTGGGAATGGGAAAAAGGGAGTGAATTCCTCAGAAAGATAAATGTAGTTGTGAACAAAGAACATAGTCTTTCTCTGTGAACAAGACCATGCACAGCACCTATCACATGCGCACTCAGGACAAAGTCGAATTTTCGGCCCTCGCATTCAGTGCCTGGGGTCTTGCACTGCCGATCTGAGAAGCGGGGCAGGACACCGGAATTTGTGTAGCAGGCAGACATGGTAAGCCGTAGACTTGTGGCTGCTTAAAACTTTAATAGTAGCACTGGCCTCCTTTCACATTGAAAGCAACGCCAGTCCCTGCTGCCAGCAATCCGGCAAACATGAACTCTGCCCCTGTCCCACCCCCTCGCGGCTGTCCCAGGGAAAGATCCCTGTATGCCGCCCCTCTCCCACCTCCACCGCGTGGCTGTAAACCGGCGGTTACAGTTCTGTAAAGGAACGGGCAAGCAGTCCCAATACTAACATTCCCCTACCTAATTCAAAGCAGGTCACCATGAGCGACATCACCCTGATGAGTATCTCAGACAGTGATAAAGAAAGAATGCTCCGGGAAAGCCTGCAAAGACCAGGGCCGTATGCCGCCATGCTCTGTAGGACAATGATCCCGGAGTACTTGATTGTCTCCTGGTGCGGAAACGTTTCATACCACGGAGGACCCAATAAGGCCGCTCTCCCCAGGAACCTGATGCAAAGGCTTTCCAATTACCTCCAGGAGAGCTTCGTCGAGATGTCCCAGGAGGATTTCTGCTCTATCCCCGGACATGTAGACCGCATTTTACTGTAGCTGCACTGGCAGGGACTAAACAGTAGAGCGGCTTGGGCAGAACAATCATGCAAAAACGGACATTGTTAGTTTTTTTTTTAATAGTTGCACTGCCCGGGACTGAAACGTTAAGCGCCTAGGGCAAAGTAATCATGAACAACCCATTGTTAATATTCTTAATATTCCTGTTCTGTTAAAAATAAATGTTTACATGTTTAAAACACTTACTGGATGATCCTTCCCCTGATTCTGTGTCCGGGTTAACGGCTGGGGACGGTTGGTAGGGGATCTCTGTGAGGGTGATGAAGAGATCCTGGCTGTCGGGGAAATCAGCGTTGCAAGCGCTGTCGACTGCCTCGTCCTCCTCATCTCTTTCCTCATCTTCCCCGTCCGCTAACATGTCCGAGGAACCGGCAGTGGACAATATCCCATCCTCAGAGTCCACGGTCACTGGTGGGGTAGTGGTGGCGGCCGCACCTAGGATGGAATGCAGTGCCTCGTAGAAACGGGATGTCTGGGGCTGGGCTCCAGAGCGTCCGTTTGCCTCTTTGGTCTTCTGGTAGCCTTGTCTCAGCTCCTTGATTTTCACGCGGCACTGCGTTGCATCCCGGCTGTATCCTCTCTCTGCCATGGCTTTAGAGATCTTCTCATAGATCTTTGCATTCCGTCTTTTGGAGCGCAGCTCGGAAAGCACGGACTCATCTCCCCACACAGCGATGAGATCCAAGACTTCCCAATCAGTCCATGCTGGGGCCCTCTTTCTAGTCTGAGATTGCACTGCCATCTCTGCTGGAGCGCTCTGCATCGTTGCCAGTGCTGCTGAGCTCGCCACGATGTCCAAACAGGAAATGAGATTCAAACTGCCCAGACAGGAAAAGGAATTCAAATTTTCCCGGGGCTTTTCCTGTGTGGCTGGTCAGAGCATCCGAGCTCAGACTGCTGTCCAGAGCGTCAACAGAGTGGTGCACTGTGGGATAGCTCCCAGAGCTATTAGCGTCGATTTCCATCCACACCTACCCTAATTCGATATGGCCATGTCGAATTTAGCGCTACTCCCTTCGTTGGGGAGGAGTACAGAACTCGAATTTAAGAGACCTCTATGTCGAACTAAATAGCTTCGTGGTGTGGACGGGTGCAGGGTTTATTCGATGTAACGGCGCTAAATTTGACATAAACGCCTAGTGTAGACCAGGCCTAAAAGAACAATCTTGTCTGCTCAGAAACGTGATAGGAGCCATTCGGAAAAAGACAATTATTTTCATCAACTTTAGACACTTTATCTAAAACAGTTACACTCAAATAATAGAGGCATTCTTCCAACATTGATTTTATTCATTTTGGCTTTAAAATAATATCAAGAAAGTGGTTTTACACAATTCTTAATAGCACACAGTTAAATCATAGCTCACGACTCAAACTAGTTAAAATATTAAAAACAAAGTATTTGTGTTTGTAATGTGTCAGCAGATGATAAAACTAAATTTTTTGTACCAGAAAATTTTATTTGAAATAATATTGTTTCAACACTTCAAACTGAATTTAGATGCACTGCATTGTAGGTGCAAACCATAGGTTTTAAATGGAAAGATTACAATATGTTTGATTCATATACAGCTTGTTTTTTTGTGGCAGAATAAATGAAGCAATCTTTTTACTTTTTAAAATCACAAAATAATTATTCATCATTTCATTTTAATTACAGTTTTTATCTACAAATGGAAAACCTCAATGTACATTTCAAATAGGGTTACCATATTTTAAGTTCCCAAATAGAGGACACTGCAAGGGGAAAGGGAGAGCTGGAGGGGGAGGGGAGTACAGTTTCTTTCTACTTTGAATATCTTTGAATATCTAACATTTATAAATAACAAGTGTAATGTCCTCAAAATGTCCTGAAATAGGACAAGAAAGGAAATATCATGGACATTTGTTCATATTTCAAAAATCTGCCAGGACAGAGATCGGAGGACCAAAAAGAGGTTGTGTCTGGGAAAACCGAGACGTATGGCAACCCTAATTTCAAATGTACCTCAACTTTTTTTTTATCAATGACAAAATCAAATTACAATAAAAATACTTGCCTTCTCTTCATTAGAAAGTTAGCACTATATATATTCTTGTACAATTTTATGGTTCTATATAACAGGTGCAATATATTTCTATTAGTGATCAATCATGAAATACCTGCTATGTCATCTACAATCTCTGTGTATGTTCTACGAGCTATATCAAGGAATTCATTGATGTTTGGCCTGACTGCGTAGCACTTCTGGGTCCTCATATTCAGGCATCCTTTTGTGTATCTTGTATCATCATTAATGACAGTTTTAATCTTTTCAAGTATGATTCCAAACCTACAACAGTAGTTATATCAGTAACGGAATTAGCTAGGTAATATTTTTCAACTTCATTTTCAATATCATCTTCAATTATAAATAAAAATGACTGAAGCCAATACACTAAAAACTTACCATGTGATTTTTTTTTTACCTGAGACATCATATGAACACACTTAACTTTAACCTAAATATTTTAATACCTTAAAGAATAGCAGACATTGCACACTGCTCAGATATCGGAAACCGCTACTTGTCCTGAGTCATTTTGGGTGATTCTAAGAAATCAAAGTATTCTCAATTTTTTTTTGTCTTTTCAATAATATCTACTGGAGTATTTAAATTTTGTAAGAACTCCAATTATGTTTGTCATTCATAACCAATCAACTATTGTTAAAACCAATTTTCTGTTTATCTTTTTTAAAATTTCTCCTGCAATAGTTGAAAAACTGAATTTCTAAAAACTTCATAAAGAATAAGTAAAATTAAGAGTTTCTAATGATAACACAAAAAACAGGAGCTATATCTATAAATAATTCAAGAAGCAACATCTTAAAATCCTAGACATCCTCAGAAAAAAGGAGACAACAAGATATTCTAGCTATGAAAATATTATCACAATACCTTTTGTCTTCCAGAGAACTGTAATATGCCTTTAACAGATGTGTCTTGCAGCTTTTCAAAGCAGCCTATTGAAAATTAAAATATAGATTAAAATTTAATCACGTTTTTATGATTAAATAACCATTTTAACAGTCTGTAAGGCCTTTAGAGTCACCTAGGCTTATTTGAAATTGGGGTGATATAGAGAGCTTACCGGCTGGGCTGGCATAATCATTATAAAATTAAGCTTTTAACTAGCATTCAGAATCCAGTTCCGAAAGTATTAGAGACTCAAATATGTTTATTTTTAAATCAATATCAAACTTAGCATAGATTTAGAGGCCCTTGTCTTATTTTTAGAGGATGTTACTACAGTGACAATGTACAGTTCCATGAGATATAAAGTAAATATAATGAACTGCACTGTGTGACAACAAAGATTAACTAGTTTGGGTTTTATATAGAAAAAGTAACAGAATACATTTCACCTTTAGAGGATCCACAAGTTCCAGAGTATGCTTCAGATAGATTAAATTAGTTATTTTTGATTCAGCAGCTTTAACCTGTTGGGAAAAAAATATTACAAATACAGTACGTATAAATTTTTAAAATACATTTCAAAACAAGCATGCATTTTACACACATATTCTGAATGTATTTTTCATGCACTATTAAGTGATTTATGAAAATTCATATGACTAATGACCAGCTTGACAATTTGTAAATTTGCTGTTTTTAAAAAATATATATATTTGACTATATATGGCTTGAGAAAACTCAAATTACAATACAATATTTTCAAAAGAGTTCTTCAACTGACAAGAAGTCTAAAATATTTGTGCTTTCTTACAGAGAACAGAACATTTGCTATGTGCTGTTGCCTTATAAAGAAAGAATAGGTAGCAGTTCCATAAGAAAAAAAAATCTAATTTTTGTGTGGAGAGTTTAAATCAATGTTGGAAAATCAACGGCTTCTGAAAATGAAACTGAAGAAAACTTTAGATTTGAAAAATGGAAAAATCTTATGTAGAAGCTAAGGCAGATTTTCAAAGGCACAAACGAAAATCTTCCTTGTTTTTAAAGTCAAATTAATAGAAAATATAAATAAAAGTGAAGGCTCCTGTGTGGGAAATACTAAACAGTATTTTTATTTCAATTTTATGAAAAATTCAATTACACATAAAAATCTACTAAAAAGTCTTAGTTTACTTTAAAAATAATTATGCTACAAATTTTTGGAACAGAAACACCCCAACCCACCCAATTTCTAATGTTCTGAAGTTTCTTAGAAGGAAAAATGTGCTCACAGAACTCAATTAAATCCCTTTATATGTTACTGAATTTTGCAGAATTTTCTTCTCAGAATGAAGCTTGGCAATCAGCCCAGACGGTGTCTTAGTGCAATCAAAGTATCAGGGGCGACATTTACAGAAATATTTCTTAAGATGGAGCAATTTGATTGCCTTGGGTCACCTTACCAAGGAGAAAGCAAGCAAGGGTAGCTGTTCCAACCATTGCAAGTTTCTGCCAAAATCCCCCCCACATACACACATTACCAATTACAACTCCAGGAACTTCAGTGTGTCTTGCTTTTAAGAAAAGAAAAAAAAGCATCGTTCAACAGTTTTTTTTATTCTATACCTGTTAGTAACATTAGTCTGTTAGTCTTAAATGTACCACAGGACTCTCTGTTGCATTATAACTTGGTGTTTTAATTTATTTTTTAACATTTTAAAATAGGCACATGGATGAGAGTACAAAGAAAGATTTATTTCCTTTCTAATTTCTTTTTTGTCTGAACTAGCATCCAGAAACACTAAGGAAAATTGTGATGTACTGGCTGTATTTTAAGTATACTGAATCAGAATAGTTCTTTTGTTAACAATGAAGTCTAGGCAGCTGTTTTGTTACTAAAGCACTTTCCTGACATACTTTTTTGCACTAGTTGGATGCACTTAGTCATTGGTTAGTAATGTTTTGCAGTTTGCAAATAACGGAAGTGATAACAGCCTACTCTAAGATGAGTTAGTTGAAGCTGTCGAGGTCGGTGCTGAAGTCCAGGATTCAAATCTTGCTGTTGATGCACTGGGGATAGGGGCACGTAACAGATTTTTTAAAATTACATTTAAAACAAAATGGGGTGGCAGAATCTGGCCCTAAAAATACCTTGATTTGAGATGTTGACTTGTATTTAAATATTCTCGGTATCCCTCTATCTCTAAAACAGCTTGCTACATACGGCAGGTTCAAATTTTCAATATATTTTAATCCCCTTGAAAATTTGTGCATGTGCTATATTTGAAGAAAATGAGTTGTAATAAAACAAATGTTAATAATTGCTGCATCTAATTGTACTGTCTATGTTATGTGTATTAATAGTTTGTATCCTGATCGCTGCTGAGAGAGAACTTATTTCATAGTTGTAAGAGACTTTCACTTGGCGTAAGCATGAAGGCCTGTGTTTGGAAGCTAAAAGGAACAAGATTCTAAGTTCTGGCTTGACAGGTTTGGAAAGTTTATTTAGTAACTGAAACTAAACTAAAGAGGTTTGTTTTTTAGTAAATTTTTTGCAGCCCATTTATAAGGGATAATCTCAACTGCTTTACATTGCATAAGAGGCTCCTGAGGCTAATTAATAGACAAAGCAAAGTTAAGTGGGCAATCGATCTAAAAACTATGAGTATATTACAAAAAGGAGATTATTTCTATTATACAATTTTTAACATTAAAAGGTGTATTTTACCTTTCATGCTCATATGAAAATACTTCTCTCTCTTACTCTCCAGTGATGTTAAGATGAAGGTGTGATTAGGATGAATAAATAAGAGGATGCAGATTTTAAAAGTACAGTGGCATTTGTGAAGTAACAACAGTCACGTTTTTTTAGTCATTCTCCACAAGGGTAACAGGGCCTCGGTTCCTCTCCAACTCCGTAACAGCTTGAGCTTGTTAGCCTTGCTGCTTTGCCCACCTTTTCTCCCTCACTTGCGAAGAAATGAGTGTTGGATTAGACTGGGTGTAGGAAGTTGTGGATCGTGTGAGAGCAATTCACATCAGTCATGTATTTTGTTGCTGTGTATTTGAGCTGATCTGGGGGAACCAACAGGCCTGTTTCAGTGTATTTTTAAAATATTGTCAAAGATGCCTAGAGCATTAGATGGGTGCTCTTTTACTCTCTACATAAATCTAAATAAATAAATGAAAACACTTTGTGACTGGCTGAAATTCTTCTCCTGTTACAAAGTAAAAATATGGTTTAGTTTAAGGGGTATGTACTTTCATCTTTCTGGGTGAGGAGCAACATATATAAATCACTGTATATCTTTAAAACTATGTTTCCATCCCTTTTTAATGTACAATCTTTTTCTTACACTATAATACAATTGTACAGCTGCTATATGAAGTTTACATGTTGCATACTCTATTGAGATAACTGACAATTATTCATTATTTATGAGATAGATGCATTTATAAACCTACTGTATCTTGCTTTGGAATTTGTACTAAAATTGAAAGAAGTTGTTCAGTATCCAGGAATCTTGAAATCACTGTAAAACAAAATTAAACACAAATTAGAAACTGAGTTAAAACTTGCGATAATTTTAATAACAAATCTTTAACAAATAAGTGATTTAATTTTCCAAAAGAAAACAGGCACAGAAAACTATTTAGTACTTCTGTTTGTGAAGTCATTTTCTTCCCTCATCCTATCACAGAAAAATCTTGACAAAGTATTGTAGCTTCAATTACCAGAAAGAAAACAGACAAAAGAACTACCTATCTATCTAGATTCTTATGTCACATCCATAAGCATGGTATCTGAGCACTTCTTGGTCATTGTATCATGATGGCTATAATGACATCAGCTCTCCTGTATTCTCTTCAGTAAAGAAACTCTCAGAACTTAAACAACCTAAAAAATATTGAACGGTAAGAACATTACTATCCCCACAACAGGGTAGGAGGGCTGAAATATAAATGAGGGAAAAGTGGGAGACTATAACAAAAACGGCATTGTTAATAAACTACTGTCCCTTGTCAATTGTCTCTACTTCCTATCTTATAACAGAAAACATGTCAGACTGCAGATGTAGCAGGCAGTCCTCAAGAGCAAACAGGCTATCTTAAAAATCATAGCAACATTCTCTGTTTGAAAATTCCCATCCAATTAAGATGACTATGTATCTGCCGTGCAATTTCAAGAGTTGTAACCTGAGCCTGTGGTGGAATGACCTTATCAGAAGGAAGCCAGACAGAATATAGCACTAACTATGCAACTACAATAACTCAAGAAAGATGCTGGCTGGTGGGCACTACTGAACTATTGAAGAGGCAGCAGACCCCCATGCATCCTGCAGAGGAAAGATCCCCAAATCCAATAAAAGCCCTGGTGTGTGGCAGTGCTTTAGTGGTGCTACAGCACTGATTGCTGAAGAGCTAAACATATGGTCAATCCTCCTGTATGGTGTGAGAGCTGGACATTTAAAAAGGAAACTGAGACACGACTCAGAGCGTTTAAGTTTTGGTGTTACAGAAGGTTAAAAATTAGCTGGATAACCAAAATTATGAATGATCAGGTGATGAAACGGAACAATTTAAAAGAGCAAAATTATTTGATATTGTAGGTAAGAAAATAAAATCTTTCTGTGGACAAATTGCTTGCCGATCACCAGAGCAACTTGATTCCAGCTCTTATACTATCAGGCAAGAGGAAGAAAGAGAACCAGCTATGTTGGAAACATCACCAGGTGGACTGGTATCCAAAGAAAACTAGAAGTTTTACAACTCTGTTGTGACTCTGAAAGATGGAAGGTGAAGGTTGACAACTTCCATATTAGAAATGTCATGAAAGGACACAACTGAGGAATTAGCCTCCACTTGAAAGGAGATAATGTACTGACCTTTCTCAGGTATTACCCTAGCTCCTGCTGCATTTCACACCTGGTCTTAAGGGCAAAGAATGAGAGATCACAATGGGAGACCTACATTTCTGGCAAGGACCAGTGTGAAAATTTTTACAAATCATAAGGACCATCACCCACATCAGAACTGTTCTAACAGTCACAAAGAAAATAATGAGAGCTGTATGGTTCATACATTTTAAGGCCAGATGGAACCATTCAAATCTAACTTCCTACACAACACAGGCTATAGAACCTCATCCAGTAATTTCTGCATCAAACCTATAACTTCTGTTTGAGCAACAGCATACCTTTTAGAAAGATGTCAAATCTTAAGACTCCAAATGATGGAGAATCCACTCTATCCCTAGGTAAGTTGTTCCAATAGTTAATTACCCTTACTGTTAAAACTTTGTGCCTTATTTATAGTCTGAATTTCTTTTGCTTCAGTTTCTAACCCTGGGCCCTTTTCTGTGCCGTTTTCTGCTGGATTAAAGAGCTATCTACCGTCAGATATCACTTTCCCACGTACATATTGGAAACTGTAACCAAATCACCTCTTAACCTTCCCTTAGATAAACTAAATAGATTGAGCTTCTTTAGTCTTTCACTATAAGGCTTGTTTTCCAGTCTCAAATCTTTCATGTAGTTCTTCGCTGAACCTTTTCCACTTCAAAAATGATGTTGGAAAAATTGGAGACACCAGAACTCAATGCAGTATTCCAGTAAAGGTCTCACTAATGCAGTATACAGACATAATACCAACTCTCTACTCCTACTCGATATTCCCGATTATGCATCTAGGGATCATGTTCACCCTCTTAGCTACAGCATTACAGAGGAAGCTCAGAGTCAAATGGTTATCTGCCAGTACATCCAAGTCCTTTTCAGGATTGCTGCATTCCAGAATAGCGTGACTTACATTCTTTGTTCGTAGATGTATGATCTACTTTTGGCTGTATTAAAATGCATATTGTTCACCTTATTAAATGATCCAGGATTGTCTGTATAATTTACCTGTCCCCGTCATTATTTATCACTCCACCAATTTGAGTGTCATCTGTAAATATTAATCCATTTAACATGGGCTACACATAGTGCAAATTCTTAAAAAATCAGAATGCATGCTAGAATCTAAGTATATTATGCCAACACAGTAAACTTTATCAAACGTGATCTTGTCAAAAAATACCAAATTTATTTGTCAAGACCTATTTTCCATAAAACCATGTTGATTGGCATTAATTATGCTAACATCCTTTAATTCTTCACTGATTGCATTCCATATCAGCCTTTCCATGATTTTGCCAGGATAGAGGCCCACAGTTATCTGGGTCATCCCATTTACCCTCTTTAAATATTAAAATATTAGTAAATGGTGACTTTTTTCCAATCCTTCTTTGTTCCCAGATTTGTTAAAAATCAAAATTAATGATTCTGGGAGTTCCTTGTCCTATTCTTTTAATAGAAAGAAAGCAGCTGCTCCTCACAAGTTAGAGAGCTGATCACTAACAAGATCAAGAGACAATGTTTGACAAGTAGTCTTGTGGGAAAGCATATATTATAGTCCACCTCTCCTACCTACCTCACTACCTTTGAGCTACAAGTGCCAAAACACAGTCTCCTCTGCTGCATCTTATAAATAAATAAATAAATAAATGGAGGTATCCTATCTCCTAGAACTGGAAGGGACCATGAAAGGTCATCGAGTCCAGCCCCCTGCCTTCACTAGCAGGACCATCTTCACATGCATATTTCTGATCTATTGAAATGGGGTGGGTGGGTATGGATGAAGTTAAAACTGGAGAAATACACTCCATGTTTCCAAGGGAAAGGAAGCAAAAATACTAAAGAAAAAGTGGGTGGGCCGGTGTTTTTATACCTTTTGCCTCCTTACTTCTTCACAGGTGGGATATAAATGTCAAAATATTTTCTATGATAGGATGGAGACAGAGAAAGAATGAGAAATTCCCATTCACTGTTTTTGGTAGTTGTGATGCAGTAACTTTTTCCAAACTTTTATTTTAAAAATGTGTATTTGTAATATTTAAGGTGTAAAAATAAAGGATAAACATACTATCTAAGCCACTCTGACGATCTGCAAAATTTGGTGGTATTTATATATTCACATCTGCTCCACTGGTATAATATCAAGCTAAACAGTGTAGCTCTATAGACTACATGTCATCCATTTTTGTGTTGTGAAAGCCTTGGAAAGAGTTCCTGATCTGACCAAAAGTGATTACTCGTTTAGCCAAAAACCACAATAAGCCGTCCAAAACCAAGAAATAAAGGTTTTGCGAATTTAATTCCTCTTTAAAGCACCATTTGCTGGTCTGCCTCATTTACTAAAAATTTTAGCAAAATGATCAAAAAAGAGGTAAAAAGTCAAATTAAATAATGACAGATTATGAACTATTACTAGAAATCATAGCATTTTTAAAATCCACTATGAAATGTAATTTGACAAGTCAAAACATGTTTCATATCTATTTTATTAATACATGCTATGAGTTTTCAGCTATTATAAAAACCAAAATATTTAAATGGGTATTTTAAGTGTTTTAAAAATAAAACAAGCTATTACCTGCCTGAAGACTAAAAAAGAGCTCCTCATCCTGGAGTAGTTCCTGAATACAATCCAATCTTGTGTTAATTGTTTCAGCATCAACCAGAGGCTCCAGGATATTAGACCTAAGTCTTCGGCTTCCACCTGGAGTTTTAGTATAATTTAGAACGCCAAAAAGAGTGTGACCATTCCTTTGAAAATAACAAATTTAAAAAAACAAAAAATAAAAAAAAATCAAGCTGATACAAATCAAATGAAATTTTCAGATTAAATTAGCCTACAATTTATAGCTTGATTACCAGAAGTGCTGAGCACACACAAATTCCCTTGAACTCCATGTGAGCTCTGGGACCTCAGACGGAAAATCAGACTATGAGTAAGGCTACATTTTAGTCACAGGTATTTTTAGTAAAAGTCACAGACAGGTCACGGGCAGTGTCATAACTATAAAGGGAAGGGTAACAGCTCTCTGTGTACAGAGA
>NW_020664561.1:45730186-45751248 GCF_002925995.2 Terrapene triunguis
CCCTACATTTGTACCCTAAAGTTCAAAGTGGGGATACAGCCTTGACAGGGAGTAAACAAAGGTCATGGGCCATGAATTTGTCCATGACTTTTACTAAAATTACCAGTGAATAAAACTTGGGGAGGGGGCTGCCCAGAACCACTACTGGTGCTGGGGGGCCACAGGCGGCGGCACGCTGCCTGGGACTCCCACTGGTGCTGGTGTGGGCGAGGCCGGCGGGCTCCCTACTTGGCTCAATACCCTCCCCCCCTCCCCCCGGAGCAGCAAAGTTTGGGTATGGGAGGGGGCACGAGGTTGGCGCCCAGGACGGAGTAAGGCGGGCTCTGGGCAGCGCTTACCCACTTCTGGACTCCCCAAAAGTGGCGACATCCCCCTTGCTCAGCTGCTAGGTAGAGACGTGGCCACAGATAACTTGTGGGTCAGTTATATAAATCAAACCTGCTGATAGCAGGCTCATTTGTGACAGATACACTATACACCTTTACACAATTCTTATCTTTTCTTCTTTCTTTCTAATCCCTTTTATTATTAGGGGTTTCCTGATGCACATAAAAAAATTCCAGGCTAGGACTACAAATTTTGCACTAAGTTGCAGTTCATTTCTCATTTCAAATTATTTAAAAATCAGTTTTGCATACGATATAATTACTATGACTAGATAGATTAGATACATGTGCCATAGAACTTGGTGCATTATAAATTTATAACAATGAAAAAAAAAATTATTTGTATAAACAAAATAATCTTACCGAGAATCTCTGTTGTTAGTTAACAATTCAAGATTTTGGGCTGATGATGAATCTATCATAGCAGTTTGCTCACTTCCCTGGAAACGAACCTTGAGTGACTTAGGAGCATAAACTGAATTTTGAATAAATTCAACATATTTTAGCAAAGCTGCAACAGCTGCTAGACAGTAATACCTGTAAAGTAGTAATCATTTATTGAACATTAAATATTTCTCCTCATCCAGCGCTAAAACATTTACTGTACTTAGGGAGAAGGTTTCTCTTAGCAATCTTACGCCAAGCTGTAGAGTCATGTTCACACCTATTAGGGATTGGGAGCACTGTATAAACCAGGGGTAGCCAAACTTGCTTACCCTCCGAACCATATATGACAATCTTCAGAAGTTCGAGAACCAGGGCATGCCTGCCAGGGCTCTGGGCTTCAGCCCCACTCCTGCTGATGCCCCGAGCCCCAGCAGGCGACTCCCGCAGGGCTGAAGCCCCAAGACAACCCTTCCCATTGCGCAGAAGCCAGAGGCAATGCGTGGTGGGGCACATGGAGTCACATGCCCCCCCAGATTTTTCCCAGGGTTTGCTGGCCCTGCTCGGTTACATTGTGCCACTGGGCTCCCACCCTGCACAGCAGCTGTTGGAGCCGACATGCTGGGAGCTTTGGCCATGGGGAGAGGCAGCAGCAAACAGCTGGGAGCTGCAGGGAGAGCCTCTGCTTTTGCTGTTCCCTCTCCTTGCACTGCTAACACCTGGGAGCTGCAGGGAGGGGTCACTGATGGTAAGAGGAGGGGCGTGACAAACTAAAGGTTCGCCTCCCCAACAAATTGTGCCCCCCCACTCTCAGCAGGCACCAGTTGTCTCTGGCAGAAACCTCTAGCCCCACCACCCCACCGCAAGGCAGAAGCCCCGAGCTCCCCGCCACGCTCTGGTAGGCATGTGTGTACCAATTAATGAGAAGCCACTGGCCAGTGTATTAAATCTGTACAAACTGTCATAACCTTTTATCTGGAAACACTACTTCTTTTTCTTATTTAGGTTAAACGTACTTGGACTGAACCTCCATTAGGACAGTGCTGAATTCAGATGTACACAACTGTTCTATATATTCCAAGCCCTTTGTTTCATTGAAGTATTTTCTTTGGACAGTAGTAAAAGTCACGTTCTAATAACAACAAAAACAAAAACAGCAAAGGTTTCAAAATCTCATGGAAAGGAACCGTAGTGTTGTGATGATTTGGGGAATCTCTGTATGTAAAAATGTGACACGGAGGCCCATTGGCAGTTTACAACTCTGGGTCAGCAACTTTTGTCAGGCCTGACATACTCAGTGTACCCCCACTCACCGCTATTATGATCTGTATCTGGAAGGTGTCATGTAGGATATCATGAGCAAATTGGTGGCACACTGGTCCTGAAGCTCACTGCATGGTGTATGTACAGAGTGTGTACAAACAGTTATAGATGTGTGCTGGAATTACGTTCTTAAAATGTGTTTGGCAACCAGTGCATGGGCCCAGTCTGCCTTGGACAGGGGAGTGTATGTTTGCTTGTCTGACTGGTCTGGTCATCAGGCAGGGATGATGAAGCTGCACTTACACTGAAGGTAAATAAAACCATCAAATGGGTAAGTGGGGGAGATAGCCTCTTAACTATCACGACGGGGGAACACAAAACTGCAAAAATTAACATGGCGTCGGCTCCCTGCTGGACACAGCAGGCTGAGCCCCCAAAAGTTCATTGAACTTTAGAAGATATAAGCAAAGACAAGAAGCTATTTTGGCATCCATCACTTGAGGGACTAAAGGGGCCAGAGCTCTTGAAATCACAGAATGTTGGATCCTTCAACTCAGGGAACTGAAATTTCTGGGAATGAATACAGATCAGAACCCTGCTTAGACAAAGATTGTAACTTGCTTTAAAAATTAACTTTTAATCTTAGAAATAGATTTTTACTTTAGTTTGCTTGTAACCCTTCCTATCTTTATTCCTTATACTTGATATCACTTAAACCTATGAGGTTTTTATTTAATAAACTTGTTATACTTTTACTATAAACCAGTTCAGTGCTTTGACTGAAAAAAGTGTTTGTCAAACCCCCATTAAATTAATGAGCTGTTGTTCACTGGCTCTTTAAAGGAGAAGCAAACTTAGCTTCTGTGAGTATTCCAAGACAGGACTGGACACTCCAGGGCAAACACTTTCGGGGAAATTCAGTATTGGGCACAGGCGTTGTGGTCAACCTGCAAAAAGCAACTGCGTGGTGGAAGTCAGGATATGACCTGCATGCATGTAGGCTGACTGTTGGTGTCAGAGCTGTGAGCCACACCAGCATCACATTTAAGGCATCAGAGTTGCAGGGCAGGCAGTTACACAACCCCTTATTGGTCCAGGTTGAACCCCAAAGTGCCACAACTTATTAATTCTGGTTGATGCTATGAAGTTATTATAATTTTTTGCATTACAGAATGACTGTGTGTATGTGGAATCTATCAGCTGCTGACATGGATTCCACATACACACTTTTCAAAGGGACACTATTAAGGGCCCAAAAGCAAGCTATTCCGCTGGTTAGGAAAGATAGAAAATGTGGCAAAAGACCACCTTGGCTTAACCACGAGATCTTGCATGATCTAAAAAATAAAAAGGAGTCATATAAAAAATGGAAACTAGGACAGATTACAAAGGATGAATATAGGCAAACAACACAGGAATGCAGGGGCAAGATTAGAAAGGCAAAGGCACAAAATGAGCTCAGACTAGCTAAGGGAATAAAGGAGAACAAGAAGACTTTTTATCAATACATTAGAAGCAAGAGGAAGACCAAAGACAGGGTAGGCCCACTGCTTAGTGAAGAGGGAGAAACAGTAACAGGAAACTTGGAAATGGCAGAGATGCTTAATGACTTCTTTGTTTCGGTCTTCACCGAGAAGTCTGAAGGAATGTCTAACCTAGTGAATGCTAATGGGAAGGGGGTAGGTTTAGCAGATAAAATAAAAAAAAGAACAAGTTAAAAATCACTTAGAAAAGTTAGATGCCTGCAAGTCACCAGGGCCTGATGAAATGCATCCTAGAATACTCAAGGAGCTAATAGAGGAGGTATCTGAGCCTCTAGCTATTATCTTTGGAAAATCATGGGAGACGGGAGAGATTCCAGAAGACTGGAAAAGGGCAAATATAGTGCCCATCTATAAAAAGGGAAATAAAAACAACCCAGGAAACTACAGACCAGTTAGTTTAACTTCTGTGCCAGGGAAGATAATGGAGCAAGTAATTAAGGAAATCATCTGCAAACACTTGGAAGGTGGTAAGGTGATAGGGAACAGCCAGCATGGATTTGTAAAGAACAAATCATGTCAAACCAATCTGATAGCTTTCTTCGATAGGATAACGAGTCTTGTGGATAAGGGAGAAGCTGTGGATGTGGTATACCTAGACTTTAGTAAGGCATTTGATACGGTCTCGCATGATATTCTTATCGACAAACTAGGCAAATACAATTTAGATGGGGCTACTATAAGGTGGGTGCATAACTGGCTGGATAACCGTACTCAGAGAGTTGTTATTAACGGTTCCCAATCCTGCTGGAAAGGCATAACGAGTGGGGTTCCGCAGGGGTCTGTTTTGGGACCGGCTCTGTTCAATATCTTCATTAACGACTTAGATATTGGTATAGAAAGTACGATTATTAAGTTTGCGGATGATACCAAACTGGGAGGGATTGCAACTGCTTTGGAGGACAGGGTCATAATTCAAAATGATCTGGACAAATTGGAGAAATGGTCTGAGTTAAACAGGATGAAGTTTAACAAAGACAAATGCAAAGTGCTCCACTTAGGAAGAAAAAATCAGTTTCACACATACAGAATGGGAAGAGACTGTCTAGGAAGGAGTACGGCAGAAAGGGATCTAGGGGTTATAGTGGACCACAAGCTAAATATGAGTCAACAGTGTGATGCTGTTGCAAAAAAAGCAAACGTGATTCTGGGATGTATTAACAGGTGTGTTGTGAGCAAGACACGAGAAGTCATTCTTCCGCTCTACTCTGCTCTGGTTAGGCCTCAGCTGGAGTATTGTGTCCAGTTCTGGGCACCGCATTTCAAGAAAGATGTGGAGAAATTGGAAAGGGTCCAGAGAAGAGCAACAAGAATGATTAAAGGTCTTGAGAACATGACCTATGAAGGAAGGCTGAAAGAATTGGGTTTGTTTAGTTTGGAAAAGAGAAGACTGAGAGGGGACATGATAGCAGTTTTCAGGTATCTAAAAGGGTGTCATAAGGAGGAGGGAGAAAACTTGTTCACCTTAGCCTCTGAGGATAGAACAAGAAGCAATGGGCTTAAACTGCAGCAAGGGAGGTCTAGGTTGGACATTAGGAAAAAGTTCCTAACTGTCAGGGTGGTTAAACACTGGAATAAATTGCCTAGGGAGGTTGTGGAATCTCCATCTCTGGAGATATTTAAGAGTAGGTTAGATAAATGTCTATCAGGGATGGTCTAGACAGTATTTGGTCCTGCCATGCGGGCAGGGGACTGGACTCAATGACCTCTCGAGGTCCCTTCCAGTCCTAGAATCTATGAATCTATGAATCTATGGACAGCTCTATATACCTACCAGACCAAGGCCAATGGAGAGTTGTTAACCTTAATCACTGTGCCCTGGACCAAGCAATGAACATGCTAAGGAGATTGGCTGGAGCTGGGAGAAACCACTTCCTCCAACTTGTCTGCAGGGAGGGGAAGTAGAGAATGGAAAACTGCCAGACAGGACACAGAGACAAAGATGACAAAGCTAAGATTTTAAAATGACTCACAAGAGAAACAGTAAGCTTTGGTAAGAAGAGGGGAAGAGAAAGGAAAGCATTCATAGTGGGGGATCCAATTTAACTGCAGGACCAACAAAGGTCAGAGAAGGTTAGATGGGCTGGAAAATCTCCATAAGTCAGAAGACATGACCTGGAGAGGAAGACACCCCAGAGGACTCTGCCCAAGCCTAAAGAACTCTCCAGAATGGTGAGGAACCTGAGGCAAGGAAATGTGTATACATATGTTTATTATTTTATCTAGATCTATGCATTTCTCATTCTATTAAGTAAAGAGCAATACTACTTTAGAATCCTGTGAAAGTCTGTCTACGTGTCTGTTGGCTTTCACTGTTGCATGTCCCTGAAGAGGCAAACTGTAAGCCAGAAAGCTCACATCTTTGGAAGGATTCTGGGAAATGTGCAAGAGCTGCTGGGGAGGCTTGTGGGAGATGGTATTACTTTTGGGACATAGGCAGTTGGACTGTGGGGTCACCACTGCCAAAAGAGGTGTCAGACACAAGGTAACACCTGGAGTGTGCGCGCAGAGGCCAAAAGCCAGGAACACTGCCTAAACTTTGCCCAGCCCCAGTGAGCTAAGGGATTCAGCATTTGGATCCCCTCATAAAGACGGTCACAAATCTGCAACCATATAAAACCAGTCAAATAGGAGCCCTATAAAAACTAAATGAAGTCTAAAAAAAGATTACCTTGAAATTTTCTGTTATCAAACTGAACAATTTTGTTGTATTCCCTGTATCACAAGCAGTATTTGACATTATTATTTCTAATGGTGTTAAAATCTTGAGTTTTGTGATAACCTAAAAACAAAATTAAAACATAATTCATTAAAAATCATTTAGCAGTCTCAAAGTACATTTTCACAAATAAATAAAATAGTCCAGAAATTACAAAGATTATAGAATTTGTCAGCTAACACTTTTAAATCAATTAAAAATTCCACTTAAAGGGATGTGCACGCACAAAAACCAGGCAGACATCATCTATTCCCAGTCAGTGCCAAAAACAGTAAGGTTTTTAATGGCTTTTTCACTTCCTGAGCTTTGAGCGCTGGTAACAGGTGAGACTGCGTCATTAGGAACTTTCTGTTGACCAGATAATGAGGTAAGTGTAGTACAGAAAGCAATAAGATAAATATAATGCAAAAAGAGAGGATTTAGTTACACCTATTGCACCACGCTTCAAAGATAGTAGATGAACATATATTATTATTAATTATTTGTAGCATGTAGAAATCTGTTACGTTTCTTTCCTCCTCTCCTTCACTTTTATGCACTCTTGTCTCTCCAACTGCTGCATACAAGAACTAAAAAAGAAATAGCCTGCAGTAATAATTTTCCAAACAGAAGTGTCTGCAGATATCGCTCACTAATATAAAACAGAAAAATAGTTACAAAAATACCTAAAATTAAAGTAAAAGATTTGGATAATAATTTATCTCATGTCATGAATATATAAAAATATATATATATATGATGAAGCACCCCTGCAAAAAAAAGACGGTTACTCACCTTTGTAACTGTTGTTCTTCGAGATGTGTTGCTCATATACATTCCAATTAGGTGTGTGCGCGCCGCGTGCACGATCGTCGGGAGATTTTTACCCTAGCAACACTCGGTGGGTCGGCTGAGGTGCCCCCTGGAGTGGCGCCTTCCTGGCGCTGGATATATGCCCCGGCAGACCCAGCACCCCCTCAGTTCCTTCTTGCCGGCTACTCCGACAGAGGGGAAGGAGGGCGGGTTTGGAATGGATATGAGCAACACATCTTGAAGAACAACAGTTACAAAGGTGAGTAACCGTCTTTTCTTCTTCGAGTGCTTGCTCATATCGATTCCAGTTAGGTGACTACCAAGCCTTACCTAGGCGGTGGGGTCGGAGTGAGATGTCGTGGAGTGAAGGACCGCTGAACCAAATGCAGCATCACCCCTTGACTGCTGCACTATAGCATAGTGGGCGGCGAAGGTCTGCACTGATGACCAAGTTGCTGCCCTACATATCTCCTGTATGGGCACATGCGCCAGGAAAGCAGAGGATGAAGCCTGAGCCCGCGTGGCGTGGGCCACGCTGGGGTGACCAAAATCAGACGTGCTCTGTCCCTGCGCAGTTTGATCAGGACCCTGTGGACTAACGGGAATGGAGGAAAGGCATAGCATAGGTGATCCTTCCACTGTATTAGGAAGGCATCTGACAGGGAACCCGGAGAGCATTCTTGGAGAGAGCAGAACACCTGGCATTTTCGATTCTCGCGAGAGCCGAATAGGTCTATCAGGGGAAAGCCCCACTTCAGGAAGACAGAGTGGATGACGTCCGGGCGAACCGACCACTCGTGAGCCTGGAATGATCTGCTGAGGTGGTCCGCTAAGGTGTTCTGGACTCCTGGGAGAAACGACGCCACCAGATGTATCGAGTGGACTATGCAGAATTCCCACAGATAAGTGGCCTCCTGACAGAGGGGGGACGACCGGGCTCCCCCTTGCTTGTTGATGTAAAACATGGCCATTGTGTTGTCTGTGAGGACTGCAACACAATGGCCTTGAAAGGGCTCTCGGAATGCTTGACACGCCAGGCGCATTGCTCTGAGTTCCTGTACGTTGATGTGGAGGGATAACTCTCCTGCTGACCATAGCCCCTGTGTATGGAAGGTTCCCAAGGTGGGCTCCCCATCCCAGGGATGACGAATCCATGACTAGGGACATGGAGGGCTGCAGGGCGTGGAATGGCACCCCTTCGCACACTGATTTGGGGTCCAGCCACCAGCCTAGAGAGGCTAATATCCCTGGTGGGATGGTAACCACCGTGATCAAGCTGTCCTGACCTGGGCGGTATGCTGTTGATAGCCAGGCTTGGAGTGGACGTAGTCACAGCCTGGCGTGCCTGGTCACATACGTGCAACAGGCCATGTGTCCCAGGAGGCATAGGCATGTTTTCATGGTCGAGGTCGGGAAGTTTTGCAGGCTGTGGATGATGTTCGCCAGGGATTGGAAGCGTGCTTCTGGCAGAAGTGCCCAGGCTAGGCCTGAGTCTAAGACTGCTCCTATGAATTCTATCCTCTGGGTTGGTACCAGAGTGGATTTCGCGACATTGAGCAGGAGGCCCAGTCGATTGAACATGTTCATGGTGAGTTGAACATGAGACTGCACCTGATCCCTGGAGTGACCCCTAATAAGCCAGTTGTCGAGATATGGGAACACTTGGATCCGTTGTCGATGAAGGGAGGCAGCCACAACAGCCATGCACTTGGTAAACACCCTGGGGGCTGTAGACAGGCCGAAAGGAAGGACGGTGAATTGAAAGTGCTGTTGATGGACCACAAAGCAAAGGAAGCGGGACAGGGAAGGAGGAGGGGAGCAAATTCCGAACGCAGTGCCGGACCAGTCGGTGCCGCAGGGGCACTCCGCACCGAAGACGATGGTGCCAAGACCCGGCGTGCGGACTCCATAAGGAGCTGCTTCAGTCTGAAGTCCTACTCCTTTTTGGTCCCGCGCCATGAAGGCGCCACTCCAGGGGGCACCTCAGCCGACCCACCGAGTGTTGCTAGGGTAAAAATCTCCCGACGATTGTGCACACGGCGCGCACACACCTAATTGGAATTGATATGAGCAAGCACTCGAAGAAGAAGAAGAATGTTATGCCTAAAATGGCATTCTACGGGTGTGACTGAGGAAGTACCTTTTCAATCAGAAGTAACTTTCTGGGTTTGCAGCTGCAGAAGTTCATGGTGCTCCTGAAGGTCATGAGCTCCAGACTCACTTGGACTGTATAAGGCTCTTTGGATTAGGTCATATTTTAGACCTTGTAACTTCTTATGCATACATGTTCATGCTACAGTCTAACCTGCATTATTTCTCTGTTTAAAGATACATATTTAAACCAGCTTTTCCTTTTCACATGAAATACTCATTGTGACAGGGTGTACCACGTGTTTGATGCCCTCCCACCTTGGCTAATCCTGCCCCAAGCAGGTTTCCTTCTGGTGGAAAAGAGCAGTGAGTTTAGATACTCCACTGGCTGCCAAGAGAGTCCACCAAGTTCAGCAGCTGGCAGAACCAACAAGAATTGGTCCTCCAGCAGCTAGAAGGATCAGGAGCAGAAAGTCAAACAGGGCACAACAGACAAGGTAAAAAAGACTGTCTGCTTCCCCTGAGAGAGGGGCTAGTTCTTCTGGGTGAAGCTGAAAGAGGAGAGGAAAGATGTCCCCTCTTTTGACCCAAAAGTCTGTGCTGCCTGGGTCAGGAGCCTAACTTTGATTTAAAGTACAACTGAATTTTGCTGCTAGTTTCTTATCTAGGAAAGGATTAACATCTACATATACCTAACAAGATCAATTATTATGTATTGTTTCTAATTGTATTATTTTCAGTAGTGCCCAAAGGCCCCAAATTAGGATTTGGGCTCCACTATATAGGTGATAAGGTGCTGTACAAAAAAATAGAAAGACATAATCCCTGTCTAAAATCTCTTACAGTCTAAGACAAAATGCAACCAGTGTGACAAACAACTGAAAGGAGGTGGTAGGGGAATGGGAGTAACTATAATAAATCAATGAGACTACATAGACTTAATAGTTCTGAACCATCTAAAATATTTTTGTTTGGGCTGTGGCTGCCTAACCTATCCATCATTAGCTGTTTAGTTTTTTGGTGGCATTACAGCAGAAATAAGTCTTAAGGAGGGATTTGTAGGAGGAGAAGATAGTGGCCTTAACATATTAATTCAGGGATGGTGTTCCATGCATAAGGGGTGGCATGAAAGAAAGTGCAACAATGGTTGAAGCCAATATCATTGGCAAAGCCGAGGTCACAACACAATAAGAAAAGTATGGATAACAGAGGGGCATTGTAGTGAAGGGCATTGAAGACAATGGGGCCAGAAAATGGGAAGTTGATGGAGGGGTAAAATCAGAGTGACAGGTAAAGGGAGATGATCTTAGCAGATATGTTTTGTATGGACTGAAGGGTGAATGTGCTGTCAGGGAAGCCAGCAAAAAGGAGGTTACAGCAATCAAAATGTGAGATAATGAGGAACACATTTTTGCAGTGTGTACAGTATGAAAAAGGGCAGATTTTAAAAACATTAGAGCAAAACACAGCAGGAGTTGGACAGAGCTTGATGTGGGAGCATGGGAGAGGAAAGAATCAAAGACGATTCAGGTTATGTTTGAGTGACAGGGAAGATAGTGATGTCAACAGTCAAGGAAAATGCAGGAAGGACTTGAAAGGAGTTCCATTTTTATCATGTTAATTCTAAGATGGAGACAATTAAGAGGGGATGTCAGATTGAGAGAGAGACTGAAATACAGGATTGCATGGATGGAGACAAATCAAAATTAGAAAGGTAACTTTGAGGATCAAGGCCAAGGACAGGGTCATAGTGGAACCCCAAAGGAGAGTGGGAAAAGGGAGGAGAAAGAATCCAGACACAAATAAATACACTATTACTGAAGAGAAAACTCACTTGCTATAATGAGTTGATAGAATCTTTTAAGAGAGACAGCTTCAAAAATGAGCATCCAATGTACAAAAAAGCCAGCATAAATGATGTTACTCTTCACATTAACAATGCTACTTTATTTTTTGTATTACTCTTGGTAATCAATCAGAGATTTCCTGCTATTATTTATAAAAACTTCTGACAAAAAAGGACATCAATAATAATCTTCATCATTATGTAAAATACTACCATATACAGCAACCAAAAGTATTCAAAATTACCTTAGCATAGGTTGTATTGTCCGCAAATTGGGATAATACCACTTCAGGGTTCTTTAAGTCAATACTAGCCATTCCTACTTCACCTCTGGCAAGTCCTCTCCCTTCTACTACAGCTACAATAACGGATGCAACCAAATGAGCAGAGACAGCAGATGAGGATGTAACTGCAAAACAGTAGTATACGTTTATAGTTATGACCCAGTTCATGATAGAGTGAACAATGTATGTACTTATATCCCGCACTCACAAAGAAGCAAAAGTCTAGCAATTGTCCAAATTTACCTAAAAATTTAAAGTACAAGTTGCTGGATTCTACATTTGATGTACTATGCAGAGAATGAGCCATATTATCAATTATTTGAACACCATGTATATATGTGAAAAAATAAAGAACAGAGCACATGTACACAAATAGGGGGTGAACACGAAGAATGACATTTTTAAAGGTGCAAATATGTGTAGAAAATACAGTGCATGAGCACTATTTCTGCATTATGAAAAACAGGTGAAGAATAGAAGGGCAATTACGATCATAAAGCATTTGTAATTTTAAATACAAAACCGAGGGCAGCTATTATTGCTGATCAAATTTAGACAAATTAAAATATGGAGAGAGACACTGAAATTAAAGGTAGTTTTCCATTAAAAGTGTAGTTCTGATGAGGTGTCCCTAACTTTGTCAAAACTAAGCCAACCTTTCTGAAATTTCATATCTGATCTTATGCTAACGGAGAAAAGTTCTGATGTTTGTGGAAAATCAAACAATGCATTTGAGACAAATTATGTTTCACTTTGGTGAAATTTTCCTAAGCAATCTGGCTTAGAAATTCCATGTTTTGGAGTTGGTGAGGAATCAATTAGTGAATGTGGTTAATATGTACATCAGGAACTGCACAGAGTTCCATATATATGCACAGCACATATAAGTGCTTTACAAACTCCAACAGGAGCAAACATCCAAAAGCATACAGAAGTTTGGAGGAAATAGGAGTGGTGTTCTAGATGAAACATGGTTTAGAGAGACAAGCACAGGGCTAAAAAGTCAGAAAAGCCTATCCTATTCCTACATCTGCTGAGGACTTACTCTTCTTTCCACTTATATAGAACTTCACAAACATGATTTGACTATACCTCAAAACATCACAGGAGATGATGAACATCATTATCTCCATCTTCCCACTAAGGAAACTGCGGCTTAAAGAACTGATTTGCCCGTATCAGACTGCAAGCAAATCGGTGTCAGGACTTGGTTTAGAATACAGGTCTCCTGACTTCCACACTGAAGCCTAATCCTGTAGACCAGAGGTTCTCAACCTCTCAGAACCCTTATAGACACCTGACCAAAAGCATCCCATCTATTCACACTCTACACACTATTGTAATAAGCTTTGTACAAAATATGCCTTGTAACATATCATTTGAAAACAAATAACTCACTGGTGAATAATATCATGGTGATATGTATATAGCAACATTATATGAAAGATATGAATTCCCCCATATGATGTCATTAGCACACGTTCAAAACCAAACAGCCATGCCTAGGCAAAAATTGTTACACAGGTCCATGCTAAACAAAGGAATGCATGTTTGCCTCAATTTCCATATAAATAGTAGACAGACTCTATAAGACAGCAGGGGGAAGAGATGGCAGGAAACAGAACAATTTGCATTTTAACAAACACAAGTAGGGGCATGGAGCCTCCTTCACCACCAGACTCCATGTTGCTTTTCTTACTGCTTGAATAAACTTTACTCTGAAGGGTAACCCTCAGAAGAATCCATTTAAAAGGTTCACTGGACTATAAAAAAAGGGGTAGAGAACCTCACATTCTCTTTCACCTAAAACAAAGGCACCAGAACCTTTGATGAAGTAAAAGGTAATTCATGATCTTGCTGGAAAACCATGGGTGAGAAAGGCCATCTTAAACAAAACCTTGAACCAAACCTTGCTAGATTAAGTTTTAGACTTTTAGATGCATGTTTTCACTTTTATTTGTTTGTAACCATTTCTAACTGCTATCTTATACCTGAATTCACTTTAAATCCTATCTTCTTTTGTTAATAAACTTGTTTTATTTTTAATCTAAACCAATCCAGTGCCGTGTTTAAACTGAACTGTTAGGTAACTCCATCTAAAGTAACAAACTACTGAATATTGACTTCTTACAGGGACAATGTACCTTAATATCTGAACTATCCAGGAGAGGGCTGGTCATTGCAGAACACACGTTTTTGGGAAAATCTGGGACTCAGAGTGTGTTGGGGTCATCTTGCAAGTAGTAAACAAGGCTTGTGGAAGCCAGTGTGAGACTGGTGCGTTGCTGGAAAGCTGCTGGGGTCAGAGCTTGCTGCCCCAGGCACGCGCTTGCTGCGCTGCTGCCTGGAGCCGCCCCTGCTTCTCTCTCAACCGTTCCATTCCCCCTCACACAGCTCTCAGCACTACTTCAAGAGGCTATCAAGCCAGTTCCACAGCTTCTAGATGTCCTGTATTATCATGCCCCAGAACTGAACACTGGGAAGGGGGAGAATCTCCATTGTGATTGGGTTTGGGGATGGAGCAGCAGTAGCAAAAAGAGGGAGGATTATTTGGGGGAACAGCTGCTACTTTCTTGCTCTCCCTTTGCTCCTGCTGGATCTTCACAGCCATAGGATTCTGCTACGTGGCAAGGGGTGGGTTGTTCTCAGCTAGTGGAGTGCTAACCAGCAGGCAACCCTTAGCAACACACCTGAAGGCATGGCTCCATCATTTGAGAAATATTGCTGTAGGCTACAGGGCACCATAGACAAGACACTTAACTAAACTGAGACACAGAGAAGTTTAGTTTATATACCTATTCTTTGGCAAATTGATTCTAGGAATATTACATTTAGACAGTATTCTTTATTAAAAGGTACAAATGGAAAACCATAAGCACATTTAAATAGCTTTGTTTGGTGTCTGGGATTATTTGTTTCACAGTTAATGTTATGTATTTCCAAAGAACAGGCTAGTGGAGAAATTACTAATGATTTCTTTTCAAGAAAATTGTGGGTGAGGTAATATCTTTTACCCACCTTGTCTCTCTAATAACCTGGGATCAACACAGCTACAACACTGCAAACAAGAAAACTGTGACCAATAACCAGAGTTCTTGACAGACCCTAATCCTGTTTGAAGCCACTACAAAACAATTGTCCAGAAAATGTCATTAATTAGAAGGTGATTCTGAAATGTAAAAGACCTTCAAATCAGGCTAAGAAAAATTCTTGCATATGGTAGATACATCACATTCAAGCTTTATTTACAGCAATTCCACAGTATGTAGCTTTTATGGCACAGAGAGATTTACTGAGATATCAAACAATTTGAAACTGAAAGTGAATTACTGCTAAATCCCAGAACTGTCAAAAAGTCAATACTTTAGATTCTTTGCTAGAAAGAAAGTTCTTTGCTCTGCCTTTGTGGTACCAGGCAGTGTTCTCATCAATCTTTTTCATTTTTTTTAATCAAATACTCTTCTAGAAGGCAACATCTTCATCAATCTTTTTTCTTTTATCAGTCAAACTCGCTATCACAGTAGTGAATCTCTTTATCAACTTGTCAGTTCTCCCTTTTGTCCACTTCACTATTAACCTTTTATCAATTTATCGCCAGATTTGGATATAGTATAATAGTTTAAATCAAAGCTAATTCAAAATAAAAGCTAAATAAAAGTTACAGTAATATTACTACTTACTTTACAAATATATTATATTTCATTCTGAAGGATCCCAAAGCACTTCACATAGTAAATCCTTACACCAGCTCTGAACTGAAGTCATCACTGAGATGGAGGGTGTTAGCCAGCTAATACAGAGTAATATGATATGAAACAGTTATGTGCAAGGGGACATTTTGGTCCAGATATTAGAGCAAACTTTTTAAAAAAAATACTCCCCCCATTTAGGTATTTATAACATGACCAAGTAGTATCTGAATGCAACCCAAAATTCAAAAACCTAGCAGTGTGAAAGTTTAATATCCCCCACTTGCTTTGTGATGCGAATGTACGCAGATGTTCATGTCAATGTTTACTTTTTCCTCTCCACCATCATCTTCATTTATTCTTCAATTTCAAGGAAGTTGTTGTGGGAAAGCTCATGTAAATAAATGGGTTATATTTTGTTCTGAAGGTGGTAAGATTTATGCTCATTCTCAGAAGGGAGTTCCACAGCAGTGGGTCTACTGGAAAGAAGCCACAATCCCCTACATTTGTGAGTTTCCTTCGGGATGCAGTCACAACTCCAATTCCCTGAGAAGCACAGCTCAGCTCACAAACAGCCTCAAAGATCAAAGTCAGAAGTTTACATCGGATTAGTTATTGAACCAGGTGCCATTGTAGTGTCTGAAGCATCATGGTGTTTTTGATGTGCAATGTTGATTAGAAGGTGGATTGCTTCATGTTGTGCTATCTAGAACATCTTAATAAGCAAAGGTATGAGACATTGCTGTAGTAGGGTGGAAGCAATAAATATTCAGATCATAAGTGGGAAAGCTGTGTTTTACATGAGGGAAATGCAGAGCTGGGAGTCATTGGGACACTACTGAAGCTGGAGTCTGTGGCAGTTCACAACCTATCCTGAGATTTAACATGTGTTAAATGGGATGTGGGAAAGGAATTGAGCCTCCTGGAACTGTACAAGGGAGTGTCCTTGAGAAGCTGATGCCCACCACAACCCCCTCTTCTGCCTGAGAGGAAGATTTTGAGCCAACATAGTGCCGAGAGTCTTTGCTGGTGCCGGGTTGTTCCGGTGCCAGAGGCGCGCTTCGGACCGACGGCGCCTGATCTGCACGCGGTGCCAAGGGCACCGGGCTAAGTGCCGCTTCCATTAGGAGCTGTTTTAAACGAAAGTCCTGCTCCTTTTTTGTCCCAGGCTTGAAAGCCTTACAAATGTGGCACTTATCTGGTTGATGGGATTCCCCCAGGCACTTCAAGCAGGAGTCGTGGGGGTCTCCCATAGGCATTGGCTCGAGACATGCCGAGCAAGGCTTGAAACCCGGAGACCTAGGCATGGGCCCTGGTACTGGGGAGGAGGGAAGGGGATAAACCCCGTTTCCTCCAAGTACTATCTACACTATCTACAAAACTTACTATTAACTACACTATAACTGTTAAAACTATTAAAACTACACTAAACAACTATCTACAGTACAACGAGTAAAGAATGGAGATCAGCTATGCCGTGCTCCACAGTTCCAACGACTGTCACGGGTGGTAAGAAGGAACTGAGGGAGCGCTGGGTCGGCAGGGGCATATATCTGGTGCCATAAGGGCGCCACTCCAGGGGGCGCCTCAGCCGACCCACCGACTGTTGCTAGGGTAAAAATCTTCTGACGATCGTGCACGTGGCACGCGCACACCTAATTGGAATCGATATGAGCAAGCATTCGAAGAAGAATGGCTAAATCCTCTATGTCAGCATTCAGACTTGAAGTTCATGGGAGTCTAGTAATTCCAAATAATGTGTTCAGACCACTGACACTCATCATTTATGGAAAATTGCCAAAATATGTCTTTAAAGAGAAATGCACACATGCATGTTTAGAAGACACACTTCAGTGATGGTTCATAAATTATACAATGTCAAGCATCATCTTCTGGCCTTGTTCACCCTCATTCTCATATTTCACTTTCACTATTGTCATCTTACATAAAGGTAAAATGTCTTACTTTCCTCCCCTTTGAATTATTCCATACCACTGTACAGTGCCTCTCTTACCAGAAGACAGAGAATGAACATTTAATATTTTTGAATACTGCCAGCTCACTGTATATACCTGTCCTGCCAGCTCAATGCTTCAGATGAAACTTAGAATGTAGCAATTTCTTCAAATATGCTAATTTTGCAGAAAATAAGGCACAACAGTCTTTAATTTACCAGAGCCAACTTGAAAAGGAGGTGGTCTGGATTGATATGAAACACTTGAAGAAATTTTAAAGGTGTAAAACCCAACCTTTAACTTGCACATATGTCCAGATATTTACAACTTCCTAGTACAATTTATGTAAAAAAAGAAATTAGTGTCTTACAGATACCAGCAGAATCCAATGAGAGAGGAAGTGGCCCACACAAATGGAAGGCTACTGCACCTATTGAAAAGTTAAGATATCCAACCTATACTGTTCTGTAAATTCTGGGGTCAAGGACTGGGACACCACCTTGCATATTTTAAGAAAGGACACCTCCACTCTCTTGGCCCAAGAGAGAGACAATGATCTTGTGCAATGAGCTTTGAAAGAGACTGCTACTTCCTTGCCTCTCCTGATGCATATCTCTATCATAAATTCCTTAATCCAGACTGGTAAAGTAGACTTCAAAGCTATTTGTCTCTCTTGTGACATCCATGTGTCACAAAAAGCATTTCCAATTGCCTGAAGGTAGCTGCTCTATTGTAAGGAATCCTGAGAGGCAATCCTTTTAAAAATTAAAAAATAAGTTGCAAAAGTAAGGGAATTTGAAGTTTTAGAGCTTCTAGTCATAATCATGCATATACAATTTGGATGGAGAAAATGCATATTATAAATCTGAAAAGAACAGAATATTTGAGGTTATTGTCAGGAGAGGATGGAGCCAGCAAGGGATGAAGTTGCCCCATGCATAGACCTCTACTCTTAATGAGCTGATCCCCAAAATTCTTATCCAGAGAATCTCCTGAATTTCTTCTGATGTGAAATAATCACTGCACACACAACAAAAGGTTTCCAACATATGGTGGAGAGGTGGTTCCTTTCTTGTAGTACATTATAGTACTAGTAGTATTGTAGTAGTTTCACTCAGTCCAATTAACCATTTTTTCTTGAGTATGGGGAGCTCACTAGCTAAACAGTAAGTCTGAAGTACAATGCATTTTTACTGAGTATCAGACTTAACAGATTTTCTGACACTGGTAGTTTGAATTAGTGGAAGAATGAATAGTGTAATTAGAAGAAATTAACAATGGAGCTAGGAGGACAGGAAGAAAAGGAAAAGTAAGAGATGGAGAGAAAAAAGAAATAGCTATAGATTAGGAAATTGTATGCATTCATGGTCTTAGATTTTAAAGTATTTCTTTCACAGGAATCCCACAGATCCATAAAACTGCAGAACGGTGTTACTGTGTAAGGCAGAGGAGAGATTAGAATTGTTTTTTCTTTGTTTTAAATTACATGACACAGATCAAGTTCTAATTTGGAAAAAGGGAAAGAGTTCAAATAATTAAAATTAAATTAAGGGAATGCAGGGCCCAAATGTGCAGGATGCCCAGTGCCCTCACTTCCTTTGGACCACAGCGGGTATTTAGAGCACTCCCTATTACACAGGATCAATCATTCAGAGAGGGAAACCAAGCAGTAACTGTTGAATGCATACATACACATACCATGTATGGGAGCATTACTTCCTTGCTCAGAAAACTTCCTTAGGTGATCAACAGACCCAGTACATTTTTTCTTATCTTGGGAAACAAATTATAAATAATGTATTTTGTGTCAGGATAGTCAAAATCAGCTGACGCGCTACTGTTATCAGTTTCTGACCAAACTCTTTAGGAGTAGTTTTAGGCATACAGAGTTGCAGGCCTTTGCTCATGAAATTAATTTCCTCTGTTTGCTAATATTTGACAAATTTCAGGGTACAGCATAAGATATATCTCTGAAGACAGGAGGTTTTTTTTAATCATATGCCAGTGAAGCAAATATATCCATTTTATGCAGGCACTTTTTGAATTTTAACTGTATGTTTTTAATTCTGAGTTGCCCATGTGCTATAGCTATTATGTCATTTTTCCACATTTCAGAAGTAATCTCTCTTTGTCAAGCGCTTTGTTTTCCCAATTAATTTGTGCAAAATTTAGTTCTAAAACTTACCATTTAATAATGTTTCTGGTGAGACTTAACCCTGTTTTGACAGACGTTAAGCATTTTTTGAATATGAGGGCATTCAAACCCAGCACTTCCCTGGGACCAATTGCTGGCTACTTTTCAAATTATGTCCTTAAACTAATATCTAGTGGAGGTACTTTTTATTTTGATAGAATACATTCTCTTTATATTTTATTCCATTTTGGTTTCACTGGATGACAAAAAGGTAAACTAATCAATTTCTGTCATTAAATGTGAAGACAATAAAAAAGGACTTAAAGCAATCTTCCTGGAAAACTAAAGCTGTTCATATGTTCTATATTTCTCGCAACCATAACATAACTTTGCAGTGCCCTCTACTGTGCATCTCAGCAACTCCTTTTGATACCATGAACCAGAGAGAAACATGTCCACGAAAACAAAGGAAGCAGATTAGAAGCAAGTAGCAAATTTGAAAATGCTGTGGAAATAAATAAATACACAAATTTGTGTGCCTACAGTCAGACAATCTGTGCTTGGGATCAAGTTTTCTTTCATTTCTCATTGTTTCCTCTCCTCCAATGATCCAAGAACTGTCAGCCAAAACTGGAGAAACCAAGTGATACAACCTTGATACAGATTTGGGGGGAAATGGATCTTTTTTAAAAAGGATCCCTTTACCGCTATGTTGTCTACTGAGGCTGTAAACTCTCAGGCATTAAGTAATAACAATAATAAGGATAACAAAAGCTATTCTATAACTATCCCCTAGCCTCAGATAAAATTTCCAAAGTCACAACCAAAAGTCTGAGCTTAAACTGTATATGGGACAATTTGTGTTCTTCTGACTTAACCAAATGCTTGAAGATGAGAAGAAAGCAAGCAACATGCAGGCATATGAGTTGAAACAGGTAGATTCTACCAAGAGCATCTAGTCATACATAAGGCTATGATTTAGTCATGGGTATTTTTAGTAAAAGTCATGGACAGGACATGGGCAATAAACGAAAATTTACGGCCCGTGACCTGTCCATGATTTTTACTAAAAATACCCGTGACTAAATCTTGGGGGGGGGGGCTGCTAGGGGAGGATGTTGGGGGGGGCTGCCGCTGCTGGGGGCAGGGTGCCCAGGGCTAGCAACATCAGCTGCCAGGGATGGCCCGAGCAGTGGCTGCTCCAGCCACCTGCCCAGAGACTGCTGCCGGGGCCTCCCAAGCAGCGGTTGGTGTGGCTGTCCCTCAGGCCATTCTAGCAGTGGCTGGTGTGGCTGTCCCAGGGCCACCTGAGCAGCTGGCCCTAGAGTCAGCTGCTTGGGCAACCCTGGGTCAGACACACGGGCTGCCTGCAGAAGTCACGGAGGTCACAGAATCAGTGACTTCCGTGACATCCATGAGAGACACAGATCCCTAATCATACAGCACAAAAATGGTGTCTTGCTCACAAAAGCAAAGCCATCCACCAGTATTTTCACTTACAAGGCAACACCTATAACTCCACATACACCCCAAAACAATCTAAGCATATTATTTCTAAAAATAAAATATATTTAACTCCAAAAAATCTAATTCTACTATTTCTCTTGAGTTTGGACAGGCTTAGTGTGGAGGGATACAGGAGGGGCTAAGACGGTTCTGTGTGGTGCAATCTGGGTGTGGGTGGCTCTGCAGAGGGGCTCGTTGCGGGGGTTTGGATGTAGAGGGAATGGGATCCAGGTCAAATGGTTGGGGCTCAACAAGGGGAGGTCTGGGTGTGGAGGAATGGGGCTCAGCAGGGGATCTTGGTGTGGCGGGATTGATGGGGTGAGAGTCTGGGTGCATCTGGTTGGGGCTCAGTGGGGTGGGGATCCGAGTGCGGGGAGTCTGATGGGGTGGTCCAGGTGCGGGGGGGGGGGGGGGGAGGGCCAGTGACGCGGTGTGGGGGCGTATGCCGTCGTGTGCTCTGGAAGGAGGGGTG
>NW_020664561.1:45751348-45760381 GCF_002925995.2 Terrapene triunguis
GGTCCGGATCCAGGGGGGAGGGTCTCAGGAGGGAGTCTGGGTTCAGGGGGCTCAGTGGGGGGATTCTGGGTGTGGGGGGTGAGGCTCAGTGGGGGGCTGGGTATGGGGAGTTTGGATACATAGGGGGTTGGGCAGATGGGAGAGCAGCTCTTCCCCTGCAGCTGAGGAGTGATGGGGGCAGGGGTAGGGAGGGGGCAGAGCTTCCTGCAGCTGGGTGGGTTTCTGGGAACAGGTCTGGCCTGCTCCTTGTAGGGGAAGAGGAAGTCATGTCCTCCCCTGCCTTCAGCCCATCTGGGACTAGTAGCTGAGCCCGGCAAAGAGTAAGAGAAACCGGCCGGGGCACCCTCAGGCCCACCCCCCACCCTGCAGTGATTTACCTCTCCACTGGCTGCTCCGGATGCCCGAAAAGACACACCCAGGCTGCTGGGGAGGGGTACATGATCACTCTTGAAGCTTCCCTTTGCTTCCCTGTCAGAAGTCATTTTTCTGAGAGGAAGCCAAGAAATCTGCAGGGGACATGAATTCTGCATGCGTGCAGTGGCACAGAATTCTCCCAAGAGTAATTTTAGTATCAGAAGACCCAACACCTAATATTAACGGAAACTCTGTCCAAGGGGCTGTCATGTTCTGGGGTGCAATCCAGGGCAGTGAGGGGTTATGTCACTGCTTGCCCTGTAACTGTGAGTGACTCAAAATGCTCTGCTGCTGGAGCTCCCTCATCTGGAGACTTCCAACCAGCATACAAGCATGCACTGAGTTTGTGTACGTTAAGCAGCCCTGGTTCAGCACTCTGATTCCAGCAGCCTCCTTGTTATCCCACTGCCACACTCTTTGTTGTGAAAGAACTCCTTGAAATGAACTAGAAGAATTCTGCTGCTAACTCCTTCACATGTTAGTGGATTCTGGATGAGAGCTTTGCACTAGCAAAAGTAAAAATTACTCTTCCTAAAAGTAATGGGGACAAAGCTGATTTTGTTGTTGTCTGACAAGATAAAAAAATATAGAGTACAAATTTAGGTAAAGTTACCTTAGTAAAGTTACCATAGACTCACCAACATGTCCATACACTTACACCAAAACTGAATAATTTGAGAGAATATTTAAATTCCAATTATATCAATTATTTTGAAGAAGAATGCAAGGAAGAAAATGTAGCTAATCAGTAACTAAAATAATATTTTTCTTACGTACATATCCATCAATGCTAGGTATCCTATATAACGTAATACCCCCCAACATACATGAACATAAAAGTTAATGTTAAGTATGTTACTATGTAACATTAAATTGTTAAAATATATTTTAAAAAATAAGGCTACAGATTTAAAGAGAGCTACTCCTATAAAAATATCAACTCTACCTGAATATCCCATGAGAGGAGTCCTGCTTCTACAACCTGATCTACTAGAAGAGAGGGGTGTTTTTCCTATCCAGGCACTATTTAGACCTCTTGCAGAAGAAGAGCTTGTAAAATTCATTGTGCTAACATTTTCTGCATACGAACTCTTGTCCCCAAAGTATGAATCTATGAAAAAAGGCAGAGCATCTCTTGAAAAGATAATGCATAGATCACTTTGCTATTTAAGTCACACAAACACCATAAAATAAAATTAACACAATCAGACATGAATTGTTTTGTTTGAAAAGCAATACAAATAAGGAAAAATAGTTAAAAGACTGTTAAGACATCTTAATGGAGAAAGGTTAATATATCCAGTCACAGAACCCAAGGGAGCTTTGCTGAATTGATATTAATATTTATATAATCCAAGTATAAAAAGAGAAAAAGTAAACTTCAGTAAGATGCTATTTTGGAAACCAACTCATATTGATATGATAATTTCTCCTTAATGTCATTACTTTATACTGACAGCAAATTCCCTGCTTAGGATGTTATACTAATATTATGTGATAAAAAGCCAGATACAATGCATAATTTCATATTTGAGGGATTTCTGGGCCTATAAAAGGGGATGCTCTATTTGTCAGATTTTCTACCTTCAGTTGCCTGTCTATTTCAATAATAATATCTGAAGTTGCACAAAGTGCTTGTGAAAATTCCCAAGTCTGAAAAGGGTCATAAAAAGAATGTATTTGCCTAATACTGAACACACATTTTAAAGGGTAATAAAAATGAAGAGAAAGAACCATATTCAAAAACTCATTCAGTTAAATTATCTTCTTCTGCCTATATGGTTCAACTCCAAGTCATACAATTTAAAATTTAAGAACTGGTGTGCTTCTTGGAATTTTTATGTTATGTTAGTAAAAATACTTTAAAAGTATGTTAGTTATTTTCCTAATAATAAAATGGAGACCACCTGCTGAGGGAAAGATGGCCAGCTAAGTCCCAGTGGCAAAAGCCTGAAGTACCTCTGTATGATCTTTAATCGTTTCCATTAAATAACCTTTGACCCTAATGTCCTAATCTATTAACATAATCCTGCACATTGAAGCAAGGGGAAGATTAGACAACACTAGAGCAAATTGTGTCATGGGCTCCTACACCGCCACACAAGCCAACACAACATTCCCATTCCACATACAAGAAAACAGGTGAGGTATCTCAAACAGATATTAGGTAAATGTTGACTTTTTAATGATATTCAAGGTATATATATCAGCACTAGTGCTTTGAACTTTGGCCACTGGTACTTGGCTGGCCATGCACCTCCCATTTAATGGTATATACCAGGGGTAGGCAACCTATGACACATGTGCCAAAGGCAGCACGCGAGCTGATTTGCAGTGGAACTCACACTGCCTGGGTCCTGGCCACCAGTCCGGGGGGGTTGGGAGTGGGGCGCTGCATTTTAATTTAATTTTAAATGAAGCTTCTTACACATTTTAAAAACCTTATTTACTTTACATACAACAATAGTTTAGTTATATATTATAGACTTATAGAAAGAGATCTTCTAAAAACGTTAAAATGTATTACTGGCACGCAAAACCTTAAATTAAAGTGAATAAATGACGACTCGGCACACCACTTCTGAAAGGTTGCCGACCCCTGGTATACACCATAACCCTCCTCCATACCTGTGCTGAAACCAGGGCCCTGCCCCTGCTGAACACCTGCAAGCTGCCACATATTCAACTGTCAGTACTCTAACCCACAATACAGCTTGTGTGGCTTTAAGTCCAAACCCATTTTGTGTGTTCTTGTATGCTCCAGAATATGGAGTACTCCAAGCTTTACTATGTGCTAGAGGTTATACTAAATGAAAGTAATTAGTTGTGGTGGGTGGGGGCTCAGCACAGATGCTGGGCTCCACCTTGTTCAGCCTCAAGGACCAAAACCTGTACCATTGAAGCCAATGGGTTTTATCATAGCTTTTATGGCCCTGTCCTGATGGCCAAAAAGAATATAGTTTTCAATTGCATTAGTGCGAAGTAGCTTAACACAACTGCAAAATTATTAGAGCTGTCAATTAATTGCAGTTAACTCATGTGATTAACTCAAAAAAATTAATTGCGGTTAATAAAATTAATTGTGATTAATAGCAGTTTTAATCGCACTCAAACAATAGAATATCAATTGAAATTTATGAAATATTTTGGATGTTTTTTCATATATAGTGTATTCTGTGTTGTAACTGAAATCAAAGTGTATATTTTTGATTATAAATATTTGCACTGTAAAAATGATAAACAAAAGAAATAGTATTTTTCAGTTCAGTTCACACAAGTATTGTAGTCCAATCTCTGTCGTGATTTACAAATGTAGATTTTTTTTTGTTACATAACTGCACTCAAAAACAAAACAATGTAAAACATCAGAATCTACAAGTTCACTCAGTCCTACTTCTTTTTCAGCCAATCACTAAGAGACAAGCAAGCTTGTTTATATTTACAGCAGATAATGCTGCCCTCTTCTTATTTACAATGTCACCAGAAATTGAGAACAGGCATTTGCTTGGTAGTTTTGTAGCCAGCATTGCAAGGTATTTGTGTGCCAGATATGCTAAACAAAAGTCTTAAAAGAGCAACACTCTGATGCGGAAACAACAGAACCCGAACCACCAAAAGAGAATAACAACCTTATGCTGGTGGCATCTGACTCAGATAATGAAAATGAACATGCATCGGTCTGTAATGCTTTGGATTGTTATCGAGCAGAACCCGTCATCAGCATGGACCCATGTCCCCTGGAATGGTGGCTGAAGCATGAAGGGCCACATGACTCTTTAGTGCATCTGGCATGTAAATATCATGCAATGCCCGGCTACAACAATGCCATGCGAACACCTGTTCTCACTTTCAGGTGACATTGTAACACGAAGTGGGCAGCATTATCTCCAGCAAATGTAAACAAACTTGTTTGCCTGAGCGATTGGCTGAACAAGAAGTACGACTGAGTGGACTTGCAGCCTCTAAAATTTTACATTGTTTTATTTTTGAATTCAGGTTTTTTTTTTTACATAATTCTACATTTGTAGCTTTCATGACAAAGCGATTGCACTACAGTATTTGTACTAGGTGAATTGAAAAATATTTTTATTTTGTTTTTTTACAGTGCAAATACTAGTAATCAAAAATAAATATAAAATGAGCACTGTACACTTTGTACTCTGTGTTGTAATTGAAATCAATGTATTTTAAAATGTAGAAAACATCCAAAAATATTTAAATAAACAGAATTGTATTAATGTTTAACGGTGCGATTAATAACAATTTTTTTAATCCCTTGACAGCCTTAAAAATTGTTAGACTACATTTTTAAAAACTTTAAAAGGTCTTTTCAATCATGTTAGATTTATTGAGCTAATACAACTGAAAACCACACCTTTTTGACCCATCAAGGTAGGGCTTGTGGGAACAGGATCTAAGGCCTGGTCTACACTAGGCTTTTATGTCGAATTTAGCGCCGTTATATCGAATTAACCCTGCACCCGTCCACACCAGGAAGCCATTTAGTTCGACATAGAGCTCTCTTTAAATCGATTTCTGTAATCCTCCCCAACGAGAGGAGTAGCGCTAAATTCGAAATGGCCATATCGAATTAGGCTAGGTGTGGATGGAAATCGACGCTAATAGCTCCGGGAGCTATCCCACAGTGCACCACTCTGTTGACGCTCTGGACAGCAGTCCGAGCTCGGATGCTCTGACCAGCCACACCCCGGGAAAATTTGAATTCCTTTTCCTGTCTGGGCAGTTTGAAGCGCAGTTTCTGTTTGGACACCGTGGCGAGCTCAGCAGCAGTGGCAGCAGTGGCAACGATGCAGAGCTCTCCAGCAGAGATGGCCGTGCAATCCAATAGAAAGAGGGCCCCAGCATGGACGGATCGGGAAGTCTTGGATCTCATCGCTGTGTGGGGAGATGAGTCCGTGCTTTCCGAGCTGCGCTCCAAAAGACGGAATGCAAAGACCTATGAGAAGATCTCTAAAGCCATGGCAGAGAGAGGCTACAGCCGGGATGCAACGCAGTGCCGCGTGAAAATCAAGGAGCTGAGACAAGGCTACCAGAAGACCAAAGAGGCAAACGGACGCTCTGGATCCCAGCCCCACACATCCCGTTTCTACGAGGCACTGCATTCCATCCTAGGTGCGGCCGCCACCACTACCCCACCCCTGACCGTGGACTCTGAGGATGGGATATTGTCCGTGGCCGGTTCCTCCGACATGTTAGCGGACGGGGAAGATGAAGAAGGAGATGAGGAGGACGAGGCAGTCGACAGCGCTGGCACCGCTGATTTCCCCGACAGCCAGGAGCTCTTCATCACCCTGACAGAGATCCCCTACCAACCGTCCCCCGCCGTTACCCCAGACACAGATTCAGGGGAAGGATCAAGCAGTAAGTGTTTTAAATATCTAAACATTTATTTACAATATAACTGGCATATTTAAAATATTAACAGTAGCTAAAGTGCTTTAAAACATGTAAACATTTATTTGCAACAAAACAGGAAGATTGAAAATATTAACAGTGGGTAAAGTGCTTCAAAACATGTAAACAGGAAAGTCAAACAAAAGGGGAATCAGTGCAAAGTGTGTCATGATTAGTCTGTCTTTGGGCGCCTCAATATATAGTCCGAACCATTTTCAAAAAATTGCACAATGTCCGCTTCATGATTATAGTGCCCAAAACCCTGCAGTCATTTGTCCCTCCAAGGGCACCTAAGCCAAGAACTGGTCAATGTAACCGGGGATAGAGGCGACATCCTCCGGGGAGAACTCCTCATACACCTCCTGCAGGTGTTTTTCCAGCCTCATCAGCAGGTTCCTGGGCAGGGAGAGCTTATTAGGCCCCCCGTGGTAGGACACGTTTCCCTGCCACAACGCCAGCAGGTACTCCGGGATCATGGCCTTGCAGAGCAGCGCAGCAAATGGCCCCGGTTTCTGCAGGCTGTCCCGGAGCATCTTCTCCTTCTGGCTCTCCGAGACCTTCAGGAGGGTGATGTCTGGCATGACTCCCTGCTGTGAATTAGGTAGGGGAAAGTTAGTATTGGGACTGCTTGCCCGTCCCTTTACAGAACTGCAACCGCCGGTTTACAGCCACGCGGTTTACAGCCGCGAGGGGGTGGGACAGGGCCAGAGTTCATGCTTGCAGGATTGCTGCCAGCAGAGACTCGCATTGCTTTCTATGTGAAAGGAGGCCAGTGCCACTCTTAAAGTTTTAAGCGGCCACAAGTCTACGGCTTACCATGTTTGCCAGCTAGACAAAGTCCGGTGTCCAGCCCTGCTCCTCAGCTCGCCACAGCAAGACCGCAGGCACGGTAGGCGAGGGCCGAAAATTCGACCTTGTCCTCAGTGCGCGTGTGATAGGTGCTCTGCATGGTCTTGTTCACAGAGAAAGACTATGTTCTCTGTTCACAGATACATTGCTCTGTCTCAGGAATTCACTCCCTTTTTCCAATTCCCACAGCCACATCTGCCCAGAGGCTAGCGCACATTAGGAGGAGGAAGAATAGGACACGGGAAGACATGTTTGCTGAACTAATGGCATGCTCCCGAGCACAGGCAGCCCAGCAGACACAGTGGAGGGAGAACTTGTCCCAAATGCACCGGGCAAACATGGAACGGGAGGAGAGGTGGCGACAGGAGGACAGGCAGGCTACTCAAACGCTGCTTGGACTAATGAGGGAGCAAACGGACACGCTCCGCCGCCTTGTGGATGTTCTGCAGGACCGGAGGCAGGAGGAGAGAGCCCCGCTGCAGTCTCTCTGTAACTGCCCTGCCCCGCCACCAAGTCCCATACCCCCCTCACCCAAAGTCCAAACACGGAGGGGTGGAAGGGGCCGTGAAAAATTTCACTCCACCCCTGCGGACTGCTCTACCACTAGAAGGCTCTCATTCCCCAAAATTTGAAAAGTCCTTTCCTACCCGCCTCACACAAGACCCCGTCCAAGTTTCACCCCCCCGTTCCATGTGCGGTTGTTAATAAAGAATACGTTTCTGTTCATTTCTGTTTCCATCCTCTTCTTTTGGAGGGGAGTCTGTCTGAAGGGGGGGAAGGGGCTTGGTCATTGGACAGGACAGTCACCTTTAGCAGGGGGCAGGAGCAGCAGCAGGGCACATATACAGTGCAGTGACTAGTTATCCTGGTCAGTCTGGGAGGTGGTTTTCATGTTCTGTGTGGTGGGGGGGGTGGTGTTGCTCTGTGACTTGGTGGCGGGGGAGGGCAGTTACAGATCTTATGCAGCGGTCCTTACCCTGGATCACAGAGCCGCGCAGCAGGGGATCTGTAACCCTCCTCCCCCTGCAAGACAGTCACATAGCCGACACATACACGCAGTCCCGGCCAGGAGGGCTGGCAGGCTCCGTTGAAACAACCAGTCCACCACCGCGGAGCCTGTCATTCCTGGAGTTTAGAAGCATCATTTGCATCACAACACTAAACCCGCCCCCCGCCACAGTCTGCGTCCCAGGTTTAAAACATTCCCGCGAAAACAGTAATAAAGACAATGGTGTCCATTAACAAAACAGAACAGATTTTATTTTTTGGGAAGGGGGTGAAGGGGGTATGTGATTGGAGAGGATAGTCGACGGCAACTGGGTAAAGAAACGGGGGCAAGTTCTGCTTCTGTGTCCACAAACTTAAAAGTCACTGGGTACCCTGCTCAGCCTTGAAACTGGCTTTCAAAGCCTCCCGGATGCACAGCGCGTCCCGCTGGGCTCTTCTAATCGCCCGGCTGTCTGGCTGGGCGTAATCAGCAGCCAGGCTATTTGCCTCAACCTCCCACCCCGCCATAAAGGTCTCCCCCTTGCTCTCACACAGATTGTGGAGCACACAGCAAGCTGCAATAACGATGGGGATATTGGTTTCGCTGAGATCACAGCGAGTCAGTAAGCTTCTCCATCTCCCCTTGAGACGGCCAAAAGCACACTCCACCACCATTCTGCACTTGCTCAGCCGGTAGTTGAAGAGTTCTTTTTCAGTGTCCAGGGCGCCAGTATAGGGCTTCATGAGCCAGGGCATTAGCGGGTAGGCTGGGTCCCCGAGGATCACTGTAGGCATCTCCACATCCCCAACAGTTATCTTGTGGTCCGGGAAGTAAATACCTTCCTGCAGCCGTCTAAACAGACCAGAGTTCCTGAACACGCGAGCGTCATGAACCTTGCCCGGCCATCCGACGTAGATGTTTGTAAACCGTCCCCGATGGTCCACCAGTGCTTGCAGCACCATTGAAAAGTAGCCCTTTCGGTTGATGTACTGGCTGGCCTGGTGGCCTGGTCCCAGGATAGGGATGTGAGTCCCATCTATAGCCCCACCGCAGTTTGGGAATCCCATCGCGGCGAAGCCATCTATGATGGCCTGCGCGTTTCCCAGGGTCACTACCTTTGACAGCAGTACCTTGACGATTGCCTTGGCTACTTGCAGGACAACAACCCCCACGGTAGATTTGCCCACGCCAAAGTGGTTCGCGACTGACCGGTAGCTGTCTGGCGTTGCAAGCTTCCAGAGGGCTATGGCCACTCGCTTCTGGACAGTCAGGGCTGCTCGCATGCGGGTGTCCTTGCGCTTCAGGGCAGGGGACAGCAAGTCACAAAGTTCCAGGAAAGTCCCCTTCCGCATGCGAAAGTTTCGCAG
>NW_020664561.1:45760391-45762335 GCF_002925995.2 Terrapene triunguis
GGGCTCGTGGTTTCTGACAGCTCTGTGCTACTCTCCGACTTCAGGCCCTCACGGCGGTGCCGTAGCCTCCTCGCCTGATTTCTCTGCATCTGCCTCAGGGAAAGGTGTATGATAAGCTGCGAGGCATTGAGAACGGCCACAACTGCAGCGATGGTCGCAGCGGGATCCATGATCGCAGTGCTGTGGCGTCCGCGCTGTCACTGATCTAAAAGTGCGCGAACTGATTTCCCGCCGGCGCTTTCAGGGAGGGAGGGAGGGCGGTAGTGACTGACGGATGACGACAGTTACCCAAAAGCACCCTCGCCACATTTTTTTACCCAGAAGGCATTGGGGGCTCGACCCAGAATTCCAATGGGCAGCGGGGACTGCGGGAACTGTGGGATAGCTGCCCACAGTGCACTGCTTCCAATGTCGACGCTTTCCCTGGTAGTGTGGACTGACAAAGTCGAATTTCTGTCCTTAGTGTGGACACACACGTTCGACTTTCTAATATCGATTGCACATATTCGATTTAACTAAAATCGAACTACTCTCGTAGTGTAGACATACCCTAAGGGCTTATCTACATAAAACTGTACCATTTTAACTATACTGGCATAGTTAAAATAGTACCACCATCCCTAGTGTGGATATAGATACACTGGTATAAAATGTGCTTCCCTAAGAGAATGGGACTAAGCTCTACTGACATAACAGTATACTTTATACTGGCAAAACAGTGTCCACAACCTAGAGGTTGTGCAAGTGTAACTATTTTGATTAAAAAATTACACCTCTAACTAAAATAGTTATACCAGTACAAAAAGCATGCAGACCAGACCCGTAAAATGATGAGGCTACTTCCTGCAAGAAACCAGGTTTTATTGGCTCAGCTGAGGACTTCACCTGATACTGTTAACTCTGTCTTACCCCAACCATTTTAGGTAATTAAAAGTAAACTGAAGCAAATTTTAAAAATGTGGAGGAATTTTTGATGGGTTTAGAGAGCAAATTGTTTTTTCTTATTTATATGTTTATTTTAACATTAGCAATATCACATCTCCCCACTTTCTTCTCATGACGGGAGATCTGAGTATTGCTGCCATAGGAGACTTTAATTTGAGCTGCAGTTCCAACTCCATCAAAAGGAGAAGAGCATCCTCCTCCTTACACAGGCAGCCCATCCAACTGCTCAGGCCGATGGGACAGAGCTGTTTCAGGCACGGGATACACGTGGATGCAGGAAGCTGTGTAACACTGATCCCCTGGGGTTGCAGATTCCTGTTTCCCCTTCCCAGGAGCAGCAGTTGGCCTGGGCGGGATGGTGGCCCAGGGAGGGCACGGCGGGAGGACGGGCCTATCTCCATCTAGGGCGCTAGGCTGCTCAGACGACCCCGTACAGAGGGCCCGGCAGCTCGGGGAGGGCGTGTCTGGGTGGGCCAGCCCCACTGCTCCCACCTCCTGCTGCCGCAGAGAACAGCTGCGGCCCCGGCCCCGGGGGAACGACCCTGCCGAGGGAGTCTGCCTTTCGCTGGGGGCCGCCGGCGCTGCCAGCCGTGCTCAGCGGGGTTTGCAGCAGCCCGAAGTGGTAGAGGGGCAGGTGCTCCGTCCCGGACGAGGACGAACAGCGGCCCGAATAGGAGGCAGAAGCAGAGGCCTCCTCCCGCGCTGCCGACCTCCTCTCGTCGCTTCCCCGCAGCATCTCCCTCAGCGCAGGCACCAGAGACCACACACAAAATGGCGGCACCGGCGACGACATGAAACCCGCGCATGCGCAAACAGGAAAGGACGCCCGCCGCCGCAATCCAGTATACCATGGCCGCCTGGAAGCCATTTTGTTTTGGGAATCATAAGAGCCCTGCCGCGTGTTATGCGGCTGGCCCTTTAAATCCCCGACATGGGAGTGAGCATACAAAGCAACTGCTGCTGCACAGTGAGTTTGGTCCCCGTCTGCCCGAGCAGACA
>NW_020664561.1:45762345-45832713 GCF_002925995.2 Terrapene triunguis
ACCCCATCTTCCTGAAGATTTCCTCTACCCCAGGTGTTCCTGCCCTTCTCCTTCATTTAGCAAATATAAGGTTGAGGGTGACTTGATCACTGGCTACACCTATCTACATGGAGAACAGCTATTTAATAAGGGGCTCTTCAGTCTAGGGTTCAGTGGGGTTATAGTGAAGATACCCAAGAAAAAATTTTTCAGACTAACACGGCTACCCCTCTGATACTTGATACCCAAGAAAGGAACTCTCAGTGATTGGAATAACTGGTGTAGTATCACACGTACATCTGTGCCAAGCAAGGTACTGTGTAAAATCGTAGTCCAGCATATATATCAGAGGTAGTTGGCAGCATTCTCAGAAAAGAGCAAGCTGGTTTTCGGAAAGGGCGTGGATGCACAGACCAGATGTTCACTGTATGAAACATAACAGAACAAAGGTTCAGAGAAGGGCAACTAAAGTGATTAGGGGTTTGGAACGGGTCCCATATGAGGATAGATTAAAGAGGCTAGGACTTTTCAGCTTGGAAAAGAGGAGACTATGGGGGGATATGATGATAGAGGTATATAAAATCATGAGTGGCATGGAGAAAGTGAATAAGGAAAAGTTATTTACTTGTTCCCATAATATAAGAACTAAGGACCACCAAATGAAATTAATGGGCAGCAGATTTAAAACAAATAAAAGGAAGTTCTTCTTCACAGAGCGCACAGTCAACCTGTGGAACTCCTTGCCTGAGGAGGTTATGAAGGCTAGGACTATAACAGGGTTTAAAAGAAAACTAGATAAATTCATGGAGGTTAAGTCCATTAATGGCTATTAGCCAGGATGGGTAAGGAATGGTGTCCCTAGCCTCTGTTTGTCAGAGGGTGGAGATGGATGGCAGGAGAGAAATCACTTGATCATTACCAGTTAGGTTCACTCCCTCTGGGGCACCTGGCATTGGCCACTGTCGGTAGACAGTATACTGGGCTGGATGGACCTTTGGTCTGACCGAGGATGGCCATTCTTATGTTCTTATGCTTAGAATGGCAACAGCAGCTTTACGTAAAATTCATAGACTTTGAGAAGGCTTTTGATAGCATTCACAGGACCAGCCTATGGCGCATTCTGCGAGCATATGGAAACCCTCTCTGTATAATCAACATCAAAAGCTTCTATTCCAACTTTATATGCAGTGTTGATTACAGTGAGCTCAGTTTTGAAGTCAAAGCAGGAATACGCCAGGGGTGTGTCATGTCTGCAATCCTCTTCAACATTGCCATCGACTGGATAATGCTGCGTACAACAGAAGACATGCCAAGAGGCATTAAGTGGGCACCCTTCTCATCCCTTGAAGACCTGGACTTCACAGATGATCTCGCTCTCCTATCACATACCCAACACCATATACAAGAAAAAACAACTTGACTCAACACATTCAACCAGCAAATTGGACTGAAAATCAATCACAATAAGACAGATATTATGACCTTTAATATTGCCTCACCATCACCAGTATGGATTAGAGGATCATGTTTTCACCAATGTAGAAACATTCACATACTTGGGCAGCACCATCAGCCAGGACGGTGGAACAAGCCAGGACATCTGAAACAGAATCAATAAAGCCAGGAACACCTTCAGGAACTTAAATACAGTCTGGAAATCATCAAAATACAACACTAAAACCAAACTCAAGATTTATCAGAGCTGCATACATTATAGTGCAGAATTATGGGGAATGAGAAAGTATGACATGTCCAAACTGTCTTCATTCTATACAACCTGCCTCAGAAAAATCCTCCGTATCTTTTGGCCCAGAATAATCTCAAACCAAGATCTATTCACACAGTGCAGCCAAGAAGATATGAGCACCATCATTGCCAGGAGATGGATTGGCCATGTGCTTTGAATGGAAACTGATCCCAACACCAGAATAGCAATAAGATGGATACCTGAAGGCAAGTGAAAACGAGGCAGCCCGAAAACAACGTAGCAAAGAGCTGTGGAAGCTGAGCTGAAAAACCTGGGGCACAGCTGAGGACCCATTGAAAGACTTGCCAGAAACAGACAGGAGTGGAGGAGCTTCATCGCTGCCCTAAATGCTGGAGGCATAATGGGAACATGGTGATGATGATCTTCAATCTAACTGACAAAGATATAACACCATCCAATGGCTGGAAGTTAGACAAAATTGGACTGGACATAAGGTGCATGCAAATTGTTGACAGTGAGAGTAATTAACCATTGTAACGATTTACCAAGGGTCATGGTGAGTATCCATCAATGACCATTTTAAAATTAAGACTAGATGTTTTTGTGAAACGTACACTCTAGGAGTTATTTTGAGATGTTCTATGGTCTGTGCTATACTGGAGGTTAGACTAGATGATCACAATGGCCCCTTCTGGCCTTAGACTCTGTGAATCCCTGGCCATTACAGACCAGGTCTCCTTTATTCCTCCCCTGCTGCCACAGCCCCCTTCTTCCATGCCCTCAGTGGCCCCAGGCTTCACTGTTGGGTCTTCAAGGAGGCAAATGGCCTTTTCCCCTCAGCCTCCCCTCTGCAGGCTTCTGGGGTCAACCAGCTGGCCAGCTCCCCATCTGCTTTCTACAGGGGGCCCTAAGGAGAGGCTATTGCTGCCCCAGTGAGACTAGCCCATCTGGTTCTCAGTGAGTTAGGGACTCACTTCAGACAGGCAGCACCTGCTCCAGGAGAGCCCTCAGCTCCTCCTCCTTATTCCTGAGGGAATTATGTGCTAAAAAAGTAACAATATTTTTTAATTCAACTAAATTTATCAATAAATGTGGAGACAAGCATGGCAGTGGGGAGCATAGGCCACTGGCTGCATGCAGGTAAGAGATCACCCTGCAGCCCACCCCACACCGAGGACAGGGACTTGGTGGTGAGGCTGCACCTAACCCTGACACAGCACAAGGGCTGGGCCTGCCCCAGAAACACCCTGCTCCTCTGTGCCAGGCACACTGGGTGTGGACAGGCAGGCTCAGCCCAGCGGGATCCAAGTGTGGAGGGGCTTAGTGTGGGGGGATCCAGGTCTGAGGTGAGAGGGTTCTGTGTGGGGGCAATCTGGGTGTGCGCAGCTCAGTGGGGGTGTGGGCAGCTCTGGATGGACAGGGGCTCATTGGGGCAGGGAGTTCTGGGTTCAGGGGCAATGGGACTCTGCAAAGGGATCCAGGTGAAGGTGGTTGGGGCTCAGCAGGGGAGGTCTGGTGTGGGGGGCTCAGGGTGTGTAGGTGCATCTGATTGGGACTCAGGGGTAGGCATCTGGGTGTGGGGGGCTCATCAGCACGGTCCAGGTGCAGGGTGGGTGGGGTTCAGTGGGGTGGGAGTTTGAGGGGCCTGCTTAATGGAGCCCCTGCTGCTCAGGGGACACCGCATGCTGGTTCCCGCTTCTCCCCCTATTCCACTACCCCTTCTTCTGCCCCATCCCCTTCCTCTCCCCTCACTCCCACATCCCCCTGTCCGTCCAATCCCATCTGGCTTCCATCCCTACTGCCTCTTCCCCTCACCCACCACAGCCACTCACCCTTGTACAGAAAACAGGATAGAAGGGGAGCCTAACGAGCACTAGGACCCAAGAGGAGGCATCCAGCTGCAGAGTCCATCTTTTTAATCTCGCCTCATAATGCTGTTCCATACCGTTAATCATGCGTGTTGTACCTTTTCCAATTCTAATGCATCTTTTTTTAGATGAGGCAACCAGTACTGCACCATATTCAAGGTGTAGTAATACCACAGATTTATATAGTGTCATTATATTTACTGTCTTATTTATCCATTTCCTAATGGTGCCTAACATTTTTGACTGTTGCTGCTGTTTTCAGAGAACTATCCGCTATGCCTCTAAGATCTCTTTCTTGATTGGTAACAGCTAATTTAGACACCATCATTTTGTATGTATAGCACTTAACAACCCTGAATTCCATCTGCCTTTTTTTGCCCAGTCACCCAGTTTTGTGAGATCTCTTTGCAACTCTTCACTGTCAGCTCTGGTCTTCACTATCTTGAGCAATTTTGTATTGTCTGCAAATTTTGCCACCTGTTTACCCTTTCCTAGATGATTTATCAAGCTGTTGATCACCACTGGTCCCAGTATAGCTCCCTGAGGGATACCACTATTTCCCTTTCTACATTTTGAAAATGACCATTTATCCAACCCTTTGGTTCCTGTGTTAACCAGTTACTGATCCATGACAGGACCTTCCCTCTTACCACAAAATTGTTACTGTAGTTCCAGGACATTAGTAGCTATGCTGCCATGAATGATTATGTGTTTTAAATATATGCACTGAAGGATACTTCAGTATGAAGTTGTGTAAAAATATCAATAAATTATAGAAACAAGTGTATGAAAACATTTAATAAAGGATCTCTACATGCAAAGACAAGCTGTCACCAAAGACAGTACTAATATCTTACTGTAATTCCACAAAGTGAGCTGAAAATCTTAACATTTAACAAGATAAAATGAGGTAGTTAATGATACCAATGCACTCTGCACTGAAACTAAGTACTTTAACTTCCACATGTTATAAAGGACAACTAATTTTCTTCACTGGATGCTTTATTGATGGAAGATTATCTCATTCAATTTACAGATAAATGCATGTGTGTAGTGATACACATTGCTGGATTGACTACAATATACAGTACCAGAATCTTTCCAAAAATTCTATATAATATTGTAATTAAACTGGAAGACAAGACTACTGGTAAGTAAAGGTATACAAAAGCAAACTAGTATTCTAATTAGTCATTGTTTAAATATATTTTCTCATCTAAAAGAACCACCCGTTAATTTAGAAAAAAATAGTTTGACTGGCAAAAAGGCTTTTAAAGAAAAATAACCTTAAAATAAGCCAATTGAAATAAGGACTAGTGCTCTGCATTGACCATTCTATTAAAAAATGGAGAACTATTTTGAAAAATCTTGTACGACATCTTTAAACTATAAATAAGCTGGGGACTGTTAAAGGCTATTTTTTCCTTCACAATTACCTTTAATATGGTCCAACTGGAATTTCTTAGTCCTTCTCAGTCAGAACATGGTGGCCAGATGCAAACACACAATGCTATGGGATGTAAAGTAGAGGCACTTTAAGCACTCCAATGAAGACAAAACCATTTCATCCTTCAGAAAATATTTTTCATAGCTACTTTTATTTTTGATATTTCTTTCGCAACTATTTTCTCAAGTGCTAATGAAGTAGTAATTCAAACCAATGACAAATTTTCAATTAGCAGCACATTTGGCAAGTCATACTACTGTAGAGAGGTGATCTGTAGAATGCTTATTACCTGCAAGTCTCAATCTACACTCAACACAAATTATATTGTATTTCCATGAGTAAAAATATTTTCTTTAATAAAGGACTTTACTGGTAGGTAACAACTGTATTTGAGGAGAACAAAAACCTTTACACTTATCAATTGCTATGAGAAGAAAACTTGTGTGTTTCAGTATTGGATAAAAATGATGGTATATCCTAAACAGGATGTTTTAAATGCACAAGTGTCCACTAACATCAAAGTGTTCTAACTACAAGTATCTTTTCTCTGCTTCTCTTAAATACAGTGCTCAGGGCAATTCACTGTCAATATATGCTTATATTATCAAGACAAATGTTTTATGATTGATGTTGTAGGAAATACAAAAAAAATATCAAGTCATTCAAGTACTCTATTACTGTGACTAATATGCTGTTGTTTTGAGTTAGTGTACAAACAGAGCCCACAGGCCCACATATTTAGATGCAGATAAAAATGTTTTTCATCTGTTACAGAACCTGCAATACATGTAACATCCACATAATTTATTTAAACAATCCATTTTGACACAATCCACAGACAAAGTGACAAGGTTTACTGTACAGTGATAATTTTACTGTACTGATGTAAACACATTAAAATGAAAAATATATGCAAGTATGTTTCAGATGAGTTTCAACCAACAAAATCAAAGCAGCTGACCATAGCATCCTTTTGCTTCTGTAAAGTCTAGCTCACAAGTTCAGGCTGTACATTTATTCTTTGAAGGATGTCTTCAGGCATACAAAAAACAGGACTGACAGGCTTAATTTGTTCGTCTCCTAACAATGATAGACCAGCAATTCCAAATAAGGTGTGAAAAGGATCCACCTGGAAAAAAAATTAAGAACTAATTTATACACACTGACAAAACTAAAACCCTTTGGATGAGTTTACAGTGAGACAATAAGATGACTGAGTTGCTAGAAGAGACTGAGAAAGCTCAATGGTGGTTGAAGATTTAATTTCAGAGAACAATGGAAGTGCACAACTTCCTGGTTTTTAGTATGCAATTACTTTAAAATATCAGAAGTAAATATTCACACACATTAAAAGAAACCAATAGCCAGCTTCAAATTGTATATATTTAGGATACAACTTTGAGATGTTTGAACTGATGATGTTTGTTGCCACCAGAAATTTTTTTAAACCTGAACTCAATAGCACGCATGCAGATAATGGAAAAAGTCTGACAGCTCTTTCCACCAATTCCTCTATGCATTGTTACAACATGGTAAATCTAGTTCCTCATGATTCTACTATATATAATGTAAAAGTTACATGCTAACCTGATGATCTAAAATCAGCTCTGCCATAAACTCCATATTTTTTATTCAACATTATATTGCTCTCTGGCAATCTCTCTGAACATACAGCTGTGCTGACAGGTCTTAGAGGGAGCCAAAGGGACCTGAATACACAACTGGAGGGAAAACAGAAGGAAAAATGGGGCATAGGAGAAGAGAAAACATAGGTAGGAGGTAATTCTCTGAGATTTAGAGATTCCTTCATGAGATTAGGAACAGATTTTCTAGAAGGCTGCTATACAGTTTGCATATCCCCTACACAGACAACATAGAAGGCTACTTACTTAAACCCTTAGGCTGAGGGTATGCCTTCAGTGATGTAGCCTGTATCCTCACTGCAAAGTGGGCATTGCCAGCCCTAGTGAAAACAGAAACCAGGGCTCTAACCTACACCCCCAACTGTGCCAGCTAGCCCAAATTGAGAGCACCACTTAGCTCAGGTGACAGGATTATGTGTGTGGACAATACCCAAGTAAGAGCCTGAGCTAACTCTGCTCTAAAGACAAACCCTTAGGACCTAGTTCACAGCTTACTAAAGCTCCTTACATTGCTCTGCAGCGTAAATAAGCAACAAATTAGGTGGAAAAAGCCCCCCATGCGTATACCATTTGCACCGGAGGCCTCGTTGGCCAGTTTACAGCTGGTTTAAGGGCTCTACACTGACCCAGCTACCAGCCTCCCACATATTATGATATCGCCTAAAAGCTCAGGCTCAGACCAGGGCCCTAATGTACTGAACAAAACAATTAAAAGACTGTCCCTTCCTCAAAGAGTTGGCATAGCAGGCACATCATGGAAATGTCCAGAATGCACAGCACTGGCTATTCTCTGCTTTCTAAGGCCCATACATAGGCCATTAAAAGCCAAATGTAAGCTAAAAGGATCTCTGAGGCTGCTCTAAATTTACACAGAGGGCTGGGCAGGCCCCTGCATGGACCCAAAGTTAATGTTATTTTCTAATTCTCCTTAGAGACATAAAAAGAAGCTTCCTGCTACACACGTAGGGCTGACTTAGCAGACATGGGCAGGCCCAAGTTAAGACAAAACAAGCCTGAACAAGTAATTGCTGAAACAGCTAACTATTGTGAATATATTTATAGCAAATACGGGAGGGAGAAACTAACTAAACTCACGATTGTGGGTATTAGAGAGACAAAGTGGGTAAGGCAATATAATTTATTCTGCTGGTGAAAGACAAGCTTTCTAACTACAGAGCTCTTCCTCAGGTCTGGGAAAGGTATTCAGTCTCATAGCTAAATACAAGACTAACAGAGAATTTAGCTTTAGTAGCAGCAGTATTCAATTCTCACAATAACTGCCACAACACTTTTATTGATGACCAGATTACAATTTGACCTTAAATATACTGACAGTTTTTAATGGAAAATCTTAAATGCTATTTTCACCTTCCATTTTCATGTAGCTTACTTTCATCTTTAGTTTATCCAATGCTTTTTGTTTAAATTGACACATTTGTCTTAGCTAAATTCTAAGCCAGTGGTTCTCAAACTGTGGATTGGGACCCCAAAGTGGGTCAAGACCTCATTTTACTGGGTTTGCCAGGGTGTAATGGCAGACCCAGTAAAATGGCAAACCCAGTAAAATGAGGCTGAAGCCCGAGCCCCACCACCTGGGGCCAAAGCCCAAAGGCTTCAGCCATGGGTGACGGGACTCAGGCTTCAGCTTCATCCCTGGTTGGTGGGGCTCAGGTTATAGGCCCCTGCCTGGGGCTGAAGCCCTTGGGCTTTGGCCCCCCCTGCCAGGATGGCGGGGCTTGGGCAGGCTCAGGCTTCAGTCCCCCCTCCTGGGGTCATGTAGTAATTTGTTGTCAGTAGGGGGCCATGCTGCAATGGAGTTTGAGAACCCCTGTTCTAAGCTATAAATATCAAGAGCATATATTCTTAATGTTTTCCAACACCACTTTTAACTGAAAAAAAATCAAATTTAACTGGACAAGTCTATTTAAAGGAAACATCTGTAGCTTTTATTTCTCTTTTTACTGTAGCATTTTAAAATGGAACATTCACAACTGCAATACAGCCTACAATCTTATTAGCCTGTTGCTTTTCAAGAAAATGTTTTTTCAGCCATCTGCTGGGGCTTTAAACAGGGAAAGGGTCCTGAATTCTCAGCATGGGATAGTCAGCAGATATCGAAGACTGTCACATGCTCCCTCAAGGAAACAGATATGCTAAGGTAGCATTACCCTGTTCATACTTGTGTACTACCTGCATTGGTTTAAATTTTAGTATATATAAAATAAAGCCTTTCGCAAACCTGTAAACTCTGAATTTCAACCTAAAATGTACATTTAAATGAACTTGCCATATCTCCTGGTCTGTCTGCAAATCCTCCAGTCTCCTCATCCTGGCAAGCCAAGATAAAGCAGCGCAATTTCTCTCTGTCAATCCAATGTAGTCTACCAATTATCTTCAGGGATGCTAACACCCACCATGAATAACATACATCTGGTAACTGGCAAATAAATATATTAGTAGAGTATTATGTTTTTTAAATACATGGGTTGCAGTAGTAACACTAGGTTTTGTGAAACCACTAGCCATATCATCAAAACATCACTGAGCAGAGTACAACTTTGGAGCACTGTTTCTTGGGCAGAGAACCAAGTTCCTCCACACAGCTTATTCACAGATGCCCTTCCTCCTCCTGTCCCCCAGCAGCAGAATCACAAGTGTTCTGCTGCTTTTGAAACCTTGCCAGTCTCTTTGACAGGATTTTGGCTCTGAAGAAGAGACTCATTTAAATGGTATTTTCGTTTTCATGGCCAAGAGGGACTAGAGACTATGAGGACAGTATCAACTAATAACTTAACAAAAAAACCTCTTAAGTTTGAAAGCATTTGTCTGCTGCATTCATTAAGAAAACTAGTGCTAAGAAGTCTCCACTTGCAAGTCAGTCATTCCAGATTACATTATTCAACTGTTGGACACACACAACAGGAGTCCCACAAAAATTATAAATCCAAAGTATTTTTCTGGTTACTTTATGAACGAACATTTATAAATCCTGTAGTATACAGCATTCCTAAAACATCACAATATATCCAGGCCCTGATTCAGCAAGGTATTTTGAGACCTTAAACTATGTTGAGAACATTGCTTCTTCTTAAACAGGGGCCCATACTGGATGATACAGCAAGGGAATCAAGATTAAAAGTAAAAACATTTGAAAAGTTTTGCAACAGCATTTGAAAGGAGGTCCATGATATTTTCCAGAAATTAGAAAAATAATATTTTTGCTTCTACACTAAGCAGAGTAAAAGTTTTTAAAAAAGTGAACCAAATACCTTCTCTGGCCTTCCATTGAGACCCCCAGAGGGTAACTGACGTTCACAAAGCCACCAGCCCAGCAAGTCAGCATTTATTTGGTGCAACTGGCCTGTTATAGCCAGAAATCCTGTGCAACAATAGATCTAAAATTACAGACATAAAGTTCATGTGTATTTAAGTAGCATGTAACAGACTAAATGTAGGAGGATCACAAAGCAGGATTCTATTCTTTCACATCATGCTAATAGTTAAAATAAGCAAGTTAGAAGACTAAGTGTTCAGTTTACAAAGGGAACATACTACTCCACTGTTAAGATTTTACTAATGTACTCTAGTTGTCATTAAAAGTAAAATGTAATTTGTAGAGTCCTAAAAAAATCAGATTGAACGTTAAGGTATTTTCTTAATGTATGCAGGACCTTAGAGGAGATTTAGAAAAAAAAAAAAAAAAAACTATTTTGGAGGGGAACTATAACACGTTTAGGTTGTATGTTTCATAAATAATTAAGTTTCTCTACATTGAGTAGTTTTTATATTTTCATTTAAACAAGTAAATCCTTCCAAATTACAATGCTCAGCACAATTATGGAAAATGAACAGCTGATTATTGTGATTAGATCTATATTGAAATAGTACTAAAATGTGTTAAAGTTAATTTCTATCAACTGGAGCTTCGGAGTAAGTGTCGGTATCAACTTCATCCAAAGTTAAGTTACATGTAAAGTTACATGGAAGTCATACAGGTCATCTTGCTTGGCATTTATCCATTCTTAATGAGCTCTAGTACCCCTTCACCTTACCTCCAGCTAGCCTGTCACCTTAAAAGAAATTCCACCAGCACCATCAAGAAGTTAACCAAGTTACCTCTGCAACATATCAGACTTTAGAATAAAAGGTAGGAGTGGAATCTACAGTAAATTCCACCTGAACTATAACTATGATTGGGCCAAACAAGTATTTTTGCTACCAGAAGGTAAGACATTTGACCAATGTGCAAGCCAGTGAAGTACAAAAAGTTCTGCTTAATCTAACAGAGAAAAGGTAGATGACTTCAAAATTGTGCTCTAATCATATTACAAAACTTGAGATATTTCCTCCCTAACAAATCTGAATGCTAACTACTTTTTGAACAGCTGCATACTTGTCTTTCTTTTGGAACTTTAGTTACATTTTTAACTCATCCTTGTGATGTTTGAAACAAAGATTCACACCACTATACAAAATTGTGGTTCTGATATGGATTTTTAGGGACAAAATTCAGCTCCTAGACCTCTTAACAGATCAATTCTGTACTTGTGTCATTTAAAGGAATAAAGTTCTTTACATACATTTAGGAAGTGACAAAAGTGCTTCAGTCTGCATTGCTGACAGGTTTTAGAAACAGTTATAAAAACTAGATATGAGAATTTCTTGCTAATTTAAAATATTTCAATGCGCAAGCAACAGCACTTACCTGCCCTGCATGCGATTCAGAACCTGGTCTACAACCAAATCCTCCATCAAAGTTCATACAGGACAAAACAAATTCGACTGCTTTTTCCACATCAATGACATCTAGCTTCCCCTGCAAGTCAGAAAAGTCCCTTTAACATTTTATACTACCACCAAGTAAATTAAGTATAGCTACTGTAGCATCATTCGTCTGCCATCTACAGAAAACTTAAATATTTGTATCTAATATCCACCCTATTGCAGAACTTACCAAAAGAGCTAGTGTTGCTGCAGCACAGAAAGAGAATCTTGTATCTATTTCTCCTACAAAGAGGGGGGGAAAACAGTATAACTACAGAGAACTAATTTTGATATATATAGGCACACAGAGGATGCATGCTATTAAAAAGAACACAAGAAGTCACTAAACATGGGTGTTTCCCTGAATATTAAATAGAAAACACTCCAATACTTTATACCAATATTTTCCTCCACCAGCCAATACAGTCACATTATTTCCCAATAGGATCACATTAAACAAATATAAAATGATCTGTATGTAACCATTAATTAATAATCCTTTGATCACTTAGTGGTTGCCAGATAAATATCCAGGCTTACTTCAGTTAAGAGAAATTTGTAAATATGCTACTTAATTTTTCAGTTTATAAAAAGCACCCAATGCACAATATGTGCACTGAATAGAAAGAGAACTGGTTGAACAATGTCAACACAGAGATTCATTCACCAGTAAATTATCCACATTGCCCACTCAGTTCTTCAGCATCATAATCTGAAGGCCACAAAGACTCAAAACTTTGGACAAAGCAAGTTAAAGAGCAGTGGACCCTCAAGAATACATCAACACCAGTCTCCACAATGCTCAAGGTCCTCAGCTGGTGTAAAGGCACAGATCAAGAAAGGTCTCTCATGCAAGGTCTACACTAGAAACTTTTGCAAGTATAGTTTCATCAGTTAGAGAAGTGATTTTTATGACATTTCTATAGTGGCTATACCAGTAATCCTTTTCCCAGTGTTGATTAGACCTCAGTAATTAGAACTCAAGTCAACACTTTAAACTGTACCCCAGATGCAAACAGGGAATGAGTGCAGTTTTTCAGAAATGGTATAATATCCTTGTTGTAGCTCGTATCACGAATCAAGCAGGTAACCACATTCTGTACTAGCTTTAGCAGCTCCTGAATTTTCCTCAACAGTAGCCTCATTTATAGTGCATTTCAGTAATCCAATCTGATAATTTACATTCTTGTCAGTATTTGTCATATCCCTGCCTGTGTATTTCATTACTATATGATGAAAAACTGGCTGCAATGTAAAAGTTGGTGCTGAATATGGATGACCATTTTAATACCAACACATAGCTTGTCAACTGCAAATTGATGTTTATGGATTTACATATGTTGAAATATCTTGATCGGTTCATTTTATTAACTGAAAAACGAAACAATGGTTTTGTTGTAACTGATATTCAACAGGATACAATACTGAAATATTAAAATATATTTTATATAAAATAAAGAATACTTTAAAATGTCGATAGAAGAAAAGGTGAACAAACATACCCTTTAAAAATAAAAATCAACCAGATCAATATTTTTAGAAGCTGTGAATGCAGACACAGATTTATGTCATTACTATGCAGAGAGGTAGTTCCTTTTACAAGCAATAAATATATACCACAACTTAGAAATCACTAGATATTAAACTCAAAGATTAATATCTAGTACAAATTACACTGAAATGAGAAGGCACTCTCCCATCACAAGCTCTAACAAGTTTTGAGCTTTGAGAAGCTTCTATGAAGGTTGATCAGTTTTTGTTACTTATATCCATTTTTCTGTAAGTTTAGAGTCATCTAGAAAAGCAATGATGTGACTGGCTGTTACACAATAGCTCCTTTTTACACAGTGAGGGAAATAAATGCAGTTCATGCATAATACAGTGAAAAAACATGCAGAGCAACTTATTCTTAACTGCTTCATTATATGAAATACGTCAACCCATCCATGAGACTTTGAAGATATAAGTTACCCCATTTGTCTCCAGCAAATGATCCATCTTCTTTTTGCAGGCTCTTTACGTAGTCAACAATTTTATTTACATCAACAACATGGAGACTATCATATAAGGTAAGAATCTGCAAAACAAAAATGACTCAAATCAATTACTAGAAGGGTAAAGTTTCCTAGAATTTACCAGAGAACCAGAGCCCTAGTTTTCTTAAAACAAAACACAGAACTTCATTTTATTGATGATGAACGTAAATCACTAACATATTAAACTACCATGAAAGCTTCAGCTAACTGCAACCTACCCAACATTACAAGCTTGATTCCATAAAACTTTAAAATTCCCAAATTAAGGTGAAGATTTCCATGCATGGTCTCAACACAATCTCTTTCTCCACTTTAAAGTTTTAAACAGTCATTTGAGTTAGGCTAGCATCATGGAACATGGTATTGATTTATTAGTGTCTGATTATGGTTGAATTGTTAGGAGATAAGAATGTTCTGGGCTTGTAGTAGCATGTATACCTAAGTAATGGAAAGGTGCAGAAAGCTTTTGGATGGGCAAATTTTTACAAATATAAATTCAAAAAACGAAATCACAATTTAAGAACTGTCAGACTTTAAAAGTCTAGACTAGTCCCCAATAAGCAGCACATGCTTGGTAATAGTGAGAAGAATTTTAAGTTATGAAATTTTTAGTTAAGTCATATTATAGGAAATAATGCAGGCGATTCATTCCATAGAGGTTTTTCCAAGAGCTTTTTTGAGCAGGATTATAAGGGGGTGGTAGAGAGGAGGAGAATTTCAACAAAATTTTGTAAAAAGCAACAAAGAGTCCTGTGGCACCTTATAGACTAACAGACATATTGGAGCATAAGCTTTTGCGTCTGATGAAGCGGGTATTCGCCCACGAAAGCTTATGCTCCAATACGTCTGTTAGTCTAGAAGGTGCCACAGGACTCTTTGTTGCTTTTTACAGATCCAGACTAACACGGCTAGCCCTCTGATACTTAACAAAATTTTGAAAAACTTCATCCAGGTCTAAGTTCTCTTTATCTGTTGACTGCAATTTAAATCCTATGGAGTTGCAGAAAACAAATTAGCAACTCCATAATTCCAGCTACAGTGTTTGCAGTAATCTATATTTTGCAGTTTACAGAGCATTGCATAATACTCCAGTGTTGCAATACGCTTTTTAAATTGAAAAAACAAACAGAACACAAGATGGCAATGTTAATATAATAGAGTTGGAGGACAGGAAAAGCAGAAATTAAGCTTCTGATGGTAATCTGCACTTATTTATTATTTTGGATTAGCAGTTTAGAATTCTTAATGTACAATATAAATGAATACAGTATGTGCAAGGTGGGTTAGTTTAGCATTGCTAAAAGAACCTTAGATTTGCCTTTCCTGACTTTATTTTAAATTTGCAAATTTAATTCTCAGTTTAGATTTTTATATTTACGCTGCAATCTATTGTGGTTTTATTATCTTATAGTAACATCAATATTAAGCGTAAGGAGTTTAAATAAATCGGAAGGACCTCAAGACTGGGCTGGGAACCCTACATACAAATCTTTTGGCTGGCCAGCGTGGATAGACCCAAACGGGATCCAGAATGTGTGGTAACCAATTAGGACACTGAGAATAATTTGTGCCCAAATTTATGACAAGCAGAAGTGTGGCTCTCTACCCACAATAGCTGTACTCACTCAAACTAAAAAGAGTGGGCACAGCAATTTCCTCAGGTCTCAGAGTAATTCTAGAGCTAAAGTGTGATAATCATCAACTTTAGATTCAGGTAATACATGCCAAGGCTCATCATTGACCTGCGCAACTCCTGGGCCCCATCTCTCACTACCAGACATCTATTCTATATTTCATCCTATTCAAGGATTACAACCCACAACACTTCTTCCCTACAAAATGATCTATGATGCAAGAGTATTTAAATGCCATTTAGATACATTTGGTCCCAGATTGTCAAACTATTTTACACTAACTTCATGCAGTTCTTGTGTTTAAAACTGGATTGGGTAACATTTCTTGGTATAGAGCAGAGGAAACTTGACTCTACAAGTAGTTAGAACCTAGATCTGTAATGGAGGTAGTGTGTAATCAGGAGGATCTCTGTTGTATGTCAGCTGCAGATACAAGACCACACCTTCACTTTGGGTACGTCCAGACTACCCGCCGTATTGGCAGGTAGCGATCAATTGATCGGGGATCGATATATCGCGTCTCGTTAAGACGCGATGCAGCGATCCCCGAACGCATTCCCCGTCTACTCCGGAACTCCACCGGAGCGAGCGGTGGTAGCGGAGTCGACGGGGGAGCCACGGCCGTCGATCCCGAGCCGTGAGGACCCAAGGTAAATCGATCTAAGATACTTCGACTTCAGCTACGCTATTCACGTAGCTGAAGTTGCGTATCTTAGATCGATGCCCCCCCCCCAGTGTAGACCAGCCCTTTGAAAGAAAGCTCTACATTATTAGCTGAATATGAGTAGGCAGGCAAGTTGGGAAAAAACTAAGGTATATGTTGGTTCAGAATGACAAGATGCACTTGGGTCAACCTCTGTGCGTGGGGCCCCAACACCACAAAAGAAAGTGTTTAATAGCTTACAATTAAAAAAAAATAAAAAAAAAAATCTACATTACATCAATGTTTTACTTCTCAAATTTGTATTGCTGTATTAGTAATCTTTAAAACAGAAGCTTCCCAATTAAAAGTTTCAATTCAGGCACTACACACAAAGGGGAAAGGGAAACATTCATCTCTACTAGCTTTAAAGAAATTGGGTTTATATATCCTTATTATACACGTGCCTTCTTATTTTCCCCAAAAGAGGTTGATACAATTCAGCATAATTCTTGTAGCCTTTTTGAAAACTCCGTAGACTATTTTATTTCTTTAAATAATAAAACATTACCATAGTTAGAAGTGTGCACATGAAGTACATGATCACTGCCTGAAGGTGACAAGCTGCTGTAAATTGTGCTTTCCAACTTGGTTCATTATACATGTCTAACTTGCAACAAACTTATTAGGGAATTCACAGAACTAAATCTATAAGTTGTAACAATTTTTCTCATGAACAAATCTGTCTCAAATAAAACATTTCAATGTGACAGCAGAAAAATGGAATACCTTGGTGGTATCTAGAACAGTCAAATTAATTTATTAAATTAAGCAGCTGTTTTCACTTACTTCCAATATTTTCTTTTCTATACATTTACCTGGACAGCACTAAGGGTATATAAAAGGTGAGGATCGTGACCTATACTGGCACTTATTCCACCGCACTCATGTTGACATGATTTGATGAATGCTAGAATTTCTTCTTTGGTCATTCGTTGCAGCTGTCCCATGAGATCCATTACGGTCAGTCCCCAGTAGACACCACTCATCCTCAAATATTCCGACATACAGTACTCCTAAGTAGTACAGAATTTTAGTTCTTAAGCAGACAAAGACATATAAACAAGTAGAGCCCTGCTCGGATACAAAAATTTGGATCCGCATCCGATCTGCAAAGATGGTAAACAATACAACTGCATCCGCAGATGCATATAGCTGCAGATAGAATGCAGATATCGGTGGATTTGCAGGGCTCTGTAAATTCTGCAATTTTGTAAGTTAGACTAAGTTCTCTGAACTAAAGATCTAGCCATTACCAAATCCTCCCCATCCAACCAACAAGCCAAATTGTACTTTATTCTAGGTTGTTTACTTAAGAAATATAAGCTTTCTAAGCTGGCTAAGATACTGCAACTGATTCAGTGAATTTCTGCCTTTTACATAATTTTTCCATCTTAGATGGCTGAGGCATAAGGTCAAGTTACTTGCCCATATTTATGCAGCAAGACAGTAGCTCAGACCAGATCATTAGTTACGATCTTCTTGGCTCTGGTCCTTTGCTCAAGTTACTAAACCAAATGGTCCCCTCAAAATAACAGCCTAACATTCAGTTAATTACATAATTGCCATTTCCCAAAATTGAAGCAAAGCAACTTAGAGCAGTAACAGGAAGAGAAAAACTCATTTATTGTAGCTTAATATATTGTTCTAAATCTTTCTTGATCAGCATTACCTATGATTTTTCATATTGTATTGTAATATTCCATAGTAATTTATGTATTTTCTTGCTACAGGTGAGCAGGAGAGCGAGACCATACACATGGTATAAGAGAAGGCAGGTTTCAGTCAGAGGCACCACACTTTAAAACGTAATTGAGACCATCTTGTTGGGAGACCTGTCGTATTTAAACATCTAGTTTTATTTTTCTGTACATTTTCTCTGTGTAGCCTTATGAATATCAAATAATATATACAGATATTTATAACTGGTTTAAAAAACCCCAAGCACAATTGCTACAGACTACTTTGGGAAAAGGTACTAACTGACTAGAATGTCCAATTCGCTTAGTTTGTAATTCTGTTAAAACTTATCTAAGCAGTACTACTACGAGCAGAATATAAGAGATTAATTTAATAAAGAATTATACATTATATGCCCAGCTGAAATCATAAGCCTGCCCAATATTGTAATACACATCACATGGCTAAACTAACAATGTCATTTTCTACTTAAACGTTGCTCCCAGAACTGACCCCATAACATGTCAAGATATGCCTCCAGCATACTGAGGATTGTTAAAGAGTATCTGTATTTGAAAGGATCTGCAAGTACTCATTCCCAAGAGAAAATTCCTCATGTTTTGGTATTTCTGGCACAAAGGTTAAGGCCAGACCATTGGGGGACTTGAAGTGGAACACTAAAAATCAAGCCAGACCGAAACAAGGAAACATCTGAGGTTCAATAATTAGAGCTGGTCAGGAATTTTCCAACAAAACAGTTCTGTCGAAAAAGCCAATTAACTGAACCAGATGTGTTTCAAAGCAACAGTGTGCTTTGACAAACTTGCATCACAGACTTCCTGGTGGGCTGCTATGGAGCCTAGGGTTCCAGGGTCTGAGGATCTCAGATAGGTAAGCCACGTGCACTACTTGAGTGCTGGGAACCTGGTTCACAGCTCAAGGGCAGTCCCATTATGCATGGCTTCCAGGCTTCTTGCAATGGAGTCAGGACCCTGAAAGCCCTGGCTGTAATAATGGCTCACCTCCTGTATCTGCAGCAGGGAACCAGGGTTCTCAGGGCTTCCAGGATCCCTGCCATGGAAACATGGAAAACCCACTGTATCCTGAACTCTCAAAGTATATCTACACTGCAAACAAAAAAACCCCAACCCACAGCTATAAATAGGGCCCTACCAAATTCACAGTCCATTCTGGTCAATTTCATGACTAGAGGGTTTTGGTCAATTTAACGATTTTAGATGTTTATATCTGAAATTTCAGGGTGTTGTAACTGTGGGGCTTCTGACCCAAAATGGGATGGGGGGAGGGGTTCAGAGGCGGGGAGGTTTTGTAAAGCTGTTGTAGCAGGGTCCCGAGATTGCTGAAGGCAGCATCCTCCCAGCTTCCTGCAGTTAGTGGAACTCCCAGAGGTGGAGGTGGGTAGGATCTCCACCAATGCTGCTGGGAGCACCCCAGCCAGGGGTGCCTAGCTGCTAGTCCACACCAGGGACAGATTAAGGCAGGGGGCCTGGCCAATTTAGGGATCCCCCCAGAAAAAATCAGTGTCTCAGCCCCAGATCAGAAGCCCCTACCAGGTCACCCTGAGCCCTGGCGGGAGCTGCAGGGGAAGAAGCCCCGACCCTGGGATGCCCCGAAGCCCAGCAGGAGTGGCAGCAGGGGGGAAGCCCCAAACCAGAGCTGCTCAGAGGCCAAGGTGGCAGGAGCAAAAGCCCCAAGCTCCGCACCCGGAGACACGGCAGAAGCCGCGAGGAGTGTGTGTGCGCATGTGTAGTGGAAGCCCCGACCCACCGGCTGGAGTGGCAGAAGCTCCAAGCCCAGGTCGTCTGTCCCCCCTACCGCCCTGGCTGCAGCCGTCAGGAGCGGAAGCCCCCAGAGGAGGAAGCCCTGGGCTTGGCACCGGAGCCGTGTGTGGGGCAAGCCCAGAAGCCGAGCCTGCCCCAGCTGCAGGCACCAGGAGTGAAAACCCCCAGCCTGGCAGGAGACGCTACAGGAGGACGCCCCGAGCTCGGCACCTGGACCCAGAGCTGCGGCGGGCGGGGGGAGGGGCGGGGGGTAGGAGGGGAGAGAGCCCGGAGCCCAGTTCCTGGGCTTCTGCAGCAAAGAAGTGAGGGTGTATCACCCTCATTTCTGCACTGCCTCTGGAGGTGGGTCTGATCTCCCCACCAAGAGCAGCCCTGCAGGGAAAGGACAACTCCTGTCCCTTCCCAGCATGGACGGACTAGCAGCTAGGAGCCTCGGGCTCTCAACAGCAGGGGAGATCAGATTTTACCGTGACACATTTTTCACAGCCGTGAAATTGGTAGAGCCCTAGCTATTGGTAGAGCACAGGTCTGCAGACTCAGGCTTGCGTTACAGTGCTAAAAACAGCTGTGCAGACATGGCCACACAGGCTGTGAAACCCAGAGATGGGGGTGGGTCTCAGAGCCCAAGAGGGAACATTTTAGCACCATAGGACAAGCCTGAGCTTGTAGACCCAGACTCTGAGACTCACTGCCACAGATTTGTTTTTCTGCAGTGTAGGCATACCCTCAGGGTCTAGGCTCCCCAGGTCTATAAAAGGAGGCTTAGAGGCCCCAAGAGTCCTGGCTTGAGCCCAGACTCCCAGGGTTTCCAGACCCCCTGCCATGGAGCCAACTGTCTCAGGAGTCTGGGAGACGGGGGTCCCCAAGCCCTGTGAAACTGACAAGAATCACATCAATTTAAGTCAGCAGCTGCTGGGGTCCAGGGAGCATATTTCATTTTGGATATACCAACACATGGTGTTTGTATTTCCCCAAAAGATTTTTCAGAATTTCTGGCTCACCTGAAATTTCAAAACATTAAAATTTCCCATGAACTGGAAATCCTCAGATTTGGCCAGCTCTATCGGTACTCATGTGGAAAATACTCAAATGGCAGAGTTAGAGATAGAACTCTTCCACATGGGGACAGATATTTCATTATTGTGTTCATCACTAGCCTAGTGCTGAATTCTTTCCACAATATTTGTATAGCTGTATTTTTTCAATCTGTCTCTTTGTTTGTTTTTTTTAAGATAGTTACATGGAATTGTATTTGGAAATGTAGAGTGAAAGCCTGGCCCTAATGCCAAAGCTCCCAGTGATTTCACTGGGACCAGACTGTCACTCCTTAGCTGGGAATCTTGCTGGATGATGCACTGAAAGAGGAAACAAGTATTTTGGCTGTTCATGAGACAGTGATAAAACAGTGATCTGGGTTCCATGTCAGCGACAGATAGCTGTGGTCATCTTCTACAAAATACTATAGGAGGAATGAATGACCAACCAACAATATACCGATAACAGTACGGTCTCTCTTTCATAAAACCAGATTGGGTTGGTTGGCTAAGGTTCACTATTAACAAGACAGAGGTATATGCTGGTTTGCTAGGAAAAATATATGGAAGAGAGAGGCGCACCTGCCTTGTGTTACCTGAATTCCAACGTACATTTTCTAGTAGAATCCAGATTAAATCCAGTGATGCTGAGGCTCATTATATAGCAGGTAGAAATACAACTATGGGACATATGTGATATTTGGGAAGACGTTGTATCACTATAGCACAAATTCATCCTAATAAGCAAAAGATCACATTTCCTAGGTCTCAGAGTAATTCTAGAGCTAAAGCAGTGATCTTCAACTTTAGAGTCAGATAATACATGCCAAGTCTCATCATTGACCAAGGAAAAGCACCATCTCCACCCCTCAGAACAACAGAATCTTTTCTTTTAACTCTTCCCCTTGCATTCAGAGACAAAAAGATACCTAACTTCCTAACTCATCACCTGCCAACCTACTCCTATCACTGCAGGAAATGGCAAGATATATCACTTATCAGAGTGATATCAATAGTGAAATAAGCAAATACCTACATAATCGTCTTTCTTTGCACCATAAGAAGCTATGTAATCTGCATGTTTCTCCAAAAACAATGTGCTTGGTGCATCAGGTTTTATAACAACATCCTTTTGTGGTGTTCCCTTTTAAAAAAAAAAGAAACAAAAAGTTAAGTTGTATTATCAATCTAAAGAGACCCCAGTACCCGATTTTTAATAAACCGATTATTGTTACAAGTAACACTTAAGTTGATCGTAACAGGTCAGAGCGAACAATTCATGTTATGTGTACCTGTCGAAGCTGAATATTTGTCAGCACTTCATTTCTTTTAAACAGACGCCTAAGTCTGCTTTATTCTTTCCCGATAAAATTTCCAACTTATTTGACAGAGCAAAGTCTATAAATAAAAACTTCGATAAGTTTACATTTTCACTAACCCAGATAAATATTAACCAAACTATTTTTTTTAAAAAACGACCCCCCCCCCCCCGGCAATCAAGGTGACGCTCTGTAGCGAATCCATGCAGACGGGTTAATAGCGATGCGCCTGCGGTTCACGCGGCTGGGACTGGGCCTCGGGCTCAGCGCGGCCCCGATTCCAGGTCAGGATTGCTCAGCTCAGAGTTCAGATTCCAGCTCCCAGCCTGCCCCGCAACGTCAGCCTGGGATCGCGCGGCACTGCCTAGTTACACATCCCGAGTCCCTCACAGGCCGGGCCTGAGGGCAATTCCCCCCACCCCCGTCTCCATCTCCAGCCCAGGCCCCATCGCACCCCACCCCCCTTAGCCACGTTACTCCAGCGGCCGCCGCCCCACTACCCGCGCGCTTGGGCCCCGCTAGGCTGGCAGCGGGCGCCGGGCTCTACAACCGTCACCGCGGGGCGACGCCTCCTGCGCTCTGCAGCGAACCAACTGGTCCAGGAGCGACTGGATCCAACCGAGCTCGCCGGGCGCAGGCCGGTGCCCCCGGCCGGACGATGAGACCCGACCTAGCGGAAGCCGGCAGCGAAAGGGCGGGCCAGGCCAGCAGCGAGGGGACGGGGAAGGAGACCTCCCGGAGAAGCCCGTGGCAGGAGCGAGCGAGCCACCCACCATGTTAGCAGCCTCCGCCGCACGCGCCACCAACCGTCTGTCCTACGGGTGGGATCGCGACTCGTTGAGCAGGAGAAGGCGGTGCCCCCGTCGGCCTCTCAAGACCCCGCCATAGCTGTCTTTGGCGCTGCCTGCACAGCCTGGTTAGTCTGCAGCAAAGCTCCACGTAGCCCTAGCGGCTCAGTGCGGAGCCCGCGCACAAGGCGCGCGCTCTGACTGGCGACGACCCGACCCCGCTTAGGTGCCCCACGCGCTGCCCGCCCCAGGAGGACCCCGGCGCCGCTTGCACAATAGACAGCGACCACGTGGGGCTCATAGGGGCTAGCAAGGGGGCCCAGCATGGAGAGGCCCCGCCCAGTCGCGCGGGTGCCGACGGAGGGACCAGGAGACGGAGGCTGAGCCCAGCTGCAGTTACGTCAGGCATCGGCCTGAGCGTGCGCACTCGACGCGACGCAGGCTCAACGCGCGCCCGCCTCCGCGCTGGGCCCAACGCAGAGAGCTGGGCAGCCCCGTGGTGGCATCAATGCACGGCGAGCAGTGCCACCTAGCCGGCCCGCTGCCCCAACGTACCGTCAGCCCCTTCTGCCCAGGGAGGGACGCTGCTTTTCACTCCCGCAGTGTTAGAGAGAGGGAGGCTTGTTTCGGGGGAGGAGGCTTGTGGTTTCCTTCTAAGGAATACAAATATTTTTAGTTTCAATCACTAATCCCCCCCCCCTTTTTTTTATAAACGTTGGGCCTTCCTGTGGGTTAACCTACCTGGGACTCCCCCCAGACCAAAGAGCAGATTGAGATGTAGCTTCTCGAGCTGTGGCAGCACAATGCCACGCGGAAAAAAATGAACTAGATTAACTGCAAGGGTGAATTTAAAACAAATTCAGGCGTGAAAGTTAATTCGGGTTTAGAGAGGGAATGAATGTAAAGCATAAGAGCTGTGCTTGATAATTCCGCAGGTGGACGCGTTCTGGAAGAGTGCTTTGGTCATGGGCAGCTTAATCCACTTTAAGCAGGAGCAGAACACTCTTAGGCCTGGTCTACACAAGAAAAGTCTTCACTGTTAACTACTGGAGGAGTGTAAAAAATCCACTCCCTTGTGAAGAACAGTTAAGCCAACATAACCCCTGGCGTAGCACTAGGTCAGTGGAAGAATTCTTCATAAGGGGAGCATAAATCCACCCCTAGGGGCGGCAGATTACTTACAGTAATGGGAGAATCCCTCGTGTTAGCATAGGTAGTGTCTACACTGAAGCATTACAGTGGAGCATCTGTGCTGCTGTGGCATTTTAAGTATAGACATCCCCTTAGGCCTGGTCTACACTTAAAAATTAGATAGACCTCAGTACATCACTCAGACCTATGAAAAATTTTGCATCCTGAGGGCTGTAGTTAGTTCAACCTCACCAGAAGTGTAGAGGCAGCTAGGTCGACAGACAACTGCTTCCGTGAACCTTAGAACCTTTACTATATGACTTGTAAATTGCATAATATGTATATACTTCATCCTTTCCCAGCGTGGGGCTCCTCTTCCGGCCTTATAATTCTATCATTCTGTAATACAAACTATATTCATTTTCCAAGACAGCCTTTGTTTGTTAAAGTCAGAATTCTAGGAGTGCAGTTATTGTTCTTTCCAAGGTTGTTAGAGTTGCAGTTTTCTAACACGTGGCTTGCTTCAAAGACAAACTTTGAAGGAAAAAATAAAGGTGAGCAACAGGGAATCTAAAATGCATAAAATAAATAAAAGAAAAAAAACTTCAGTTACACTCCTTTCCAATATTACTACTTATAAAAAGGTCTGGAGATAATTAAGTATTCTGCTTTTGCAAACTTTGATTAAAAATGTGTTCTGGAGCCACACTATTACAGATAAAACAGCATGCCAGCTCAGATGACCCATGGGAATCACTTTTTATGTGCGTGGGATGTAGGAGGGAGCCCCACAAGTCATTCCATTCTTGAGACAGAAATGCCATATAAGGTAATATGTAGGGTTGGAGCCATGTTGGTCCCAGGATATAATGGAGACAAGGTCAGTGAGCTAATATCTACTGGACCAACTTCTGTTGGTGAGAGAGTCAAGCTTTTGAGCTTACACAGAGCTCCTCTGCAAGTCTGGGAAATGTACTCAGAGCATCACAGCTTAATTAATCCTAGGAGAATTCAGGGCCCGTGCAGAATTTTTTTTCTCCACAGAAAATACATTCTGCTGGACAAGTGCTGCAGTTGTGCCTTTCGTCCACCAGGGGCTGCTGTGGCACTAGAACAGGGAATTCATTCCTAGGTGGGAGCAACCCCAGCTGAGATAGGAAAGAGAAGAGGCTGTGTTCCTCACAGTGCAAGTCAGGAAGCACAGGAATTGGACGGATGGACGGACAGCATAGGGCACATAGGCGGGGTGGAGGGGTCATATACTTGGGTTCAGAAGGGCTACTGGGGTGGGGAGAGTGGGACAGGAGCTGAATGGGAATGGGGGTGCAGAGACACATGGGGACACAGGGTCGACATGGGGGAGACTCCTTAACAATCCTTCCCCATCCCCCAAAAATACCTGTTCCATACTTCTCCCACCCACACTCAACAACCCACCAAGTTCACAACCAGGCTCCTTCCCAGCAATTACTTCCTTCTCCCTCAGCTTCTCAATTATCCTGACTCTCCCAAGCCTTTGCACTGCTTCTGAGGGGTGCAGGAAATATGGTTCTGTATTGTTCTTTAAATTATTACTCAACGTTCTATATTAATATGCCTGCTAAGGAATCTATTTGTCCTAAAGCTTTTTTTGTTGTCTGTATTGTTACAGACATACATGCTGACAAGTATTTTGAAATAAATTACCAAAATAATTGAAACTAGTGTGATTATATTTTTATTTTTACAAATAAAATATGCAGATTTTAAAATACTGTGCCCATAATTTTTAATTTTTTGGCACAGAATTCCCCCAGGAGCACTAAATACAAGGTGGAACAGATTGTTTAGTATAAGTAGTTAACACATATCTCAAGGGACCAGTCAAGGTGAAATGACCTCTTAACACCCCTGCAGTCATGGGGGGGGAGGGAGGAAGGGAACGCAGCTGTGGGGTGTCTCTATTCAGTCCATGATTTTTACTATCTAGCTCTAAATCGCCTTCACTGAACAACGTCACCCCCCCAGAGAAGTAGATCGCACCATGGAACGGGCCACCCAAATACGCCAAGAGAACTGGCTTCAATAAATAAATCTCACACAGGAAAATGATAAAAGACAAAAACACCACATCACCTGCAGGTGAACACTTTTCACAAAGTGATCACTTTACATCTGACCTATCAGTCCTCATCCCCAAAGGGAACCTGCACAACAGTTTCAAAAGACAAGCCTGGAAGCTTAAATTTATAACTTTACTAGGACACTAAAAAACATGGACTGAATAGAGACACTGGATTTATGGCTTATTACAACAATGTATAACCCACTAACAACCCCCCACATCTTTCCTCCCCTATGACTGGAGGGGTGTTAATGGGCCACTTCACCTTAAATCATCCCTTGAAATTTGTGTTATCTACTTATGCTAAACAATCTGTTTCACATTGTATTTAACTATGACTCTGGGTACATTTTCCAGACTTGAAGAAGAGCTCTGTGTAAGCTTGAAAGCTTGTTTCTCTCACCAACAGAAGTTGGTCCAATAAAAGATATTACAATAACTCCTCACTTAATGTTGTAGTTATGTTCCTGAAAAATGCAAATTTAAGTGAAACGATGTTAAACTAATCCAATTTTCCCATAAGATTTAATGTAAATGCAGGGGGTTAGTTGCCAAGGAAATTTTTTTGTGGCAGACAAAAGGCATTATATACTGTACAGTACTGTACTGGGGGTGCAGGGTCTGGGAGGAAGTTAGGGTACGGGAGGGCGCACAGGGTGGGGGTGCAGGAGGAGGCTCTGGGCTGGGGCAGGCAGGAGGTGTAGAGCACTTACCTGGGGCAGCTCTTGTTTGGTGCAGGGGGTGTGCAGGTGGCTCTGCACAGCGCGGCACAGCCCCCCTGGCCATGATTCTGGGAGCCGTGATTCTGGGAGCTGCCCCCCACCTCCCCGGCAGGCAGGGCCACCCAGAATGCAGGGGCTTTAGGGGCTGCAGGGCCCTGGGCTTAGGGGGCCCCGGGGCCCTGGCCTGCAGCTCTAAAGCCCCTTTCGGAATGCGGCCCTGTGAGCATGGGCTGGAGGACTCGGGAGGAGCAGGGGCCGCCGTGCGGCCAGCAGCCGGAGAGAAGTGGCGCTTTCCCCTTCAAAGCCGGCCGGAGAGCAGGGGAAGCGCTGGAAGGGAAGGAGGGAGGGAGGAGGAGGAGGAGAAGAGGAACTTGTGCAATGCTCCCTTGTAAAGTTAGCCAATCGATGTTATAAGGGAGCATTGCACAACTTTAAATGAGTATGTTCCCTAATGGAGCAGCGACATAACTTCAAAACAACATTAAGTGGGAGGACGTTAAGTGAGGAGTTACTGTACCTCACCCACCTTGTCTCCCTTTTATATGCGAGATCTGCACCATATCTGGGAGGAAATGTAAATTTCTTGATTATACTTCCCCATTGCTGAAGAATCGCTGTTTAAATGATAGCCCACTTGACTTTATTGACCTGTCTGGGGTTGCTATGTGCCTTTGTCTCTGAAAAACTAGTTTGTGGGTGTTACTGAAATATGTTGTAGTTCTGGGTAACAGTCATATAGCAAAAACTCATAATTTTACATCCAGTAATGCTACACACATCTTAATAGGACAATGATGTTCAGCAGATTATGAGTTTCTAAATGATACCTCACAAGTCATGCTTTGTACAAAACATATAATCATATAAAAGTGGTGAATATGGAGTACAGGGTGTCACTGTATAATTTATATTTGTTATTTTGATTTGTAAAATGTTTTGGGATCCTTAAGGATGAAATGCAGTATATAACAATGTGATGTAATATGTAGAAAACCACTAGAAAAAGAGGATATTTGAATGTGAATTTTCAGTTTATAGTTCTTTGTATGCATCACCTGAATATGTTGCAGGATTGACAAACTCTGAGTTAGCAAACTGGCAATTTACAATAACTAAAGAAGATTAAAAAACTACAATAAACAATAAATGGCCTGCATGCCAGACTTTGCCTTCTATCGAATGCTCCGGTCAATAATAATAGTAAAAAAAAAAAAAATAACCCAAGTCCTCTATAAGCACCAATCATGGGTTTGGATGTTAAATTTCAGATGGTGGAGAAGACTATAGTTAAACAAAACACTCAAAGAGGAATATGTCCAAGAAACCAAGGAAAGGTGCATGGATATTGAGTTCTATGAGAAATCTTTCTTGGTGACCAAATCTCTCAGAAAATTGCCCTTTTCAGCAGTTCCCAGAGCAAAGTTATTTCTAAGTATAGACTGATAGAAATGACAGAATTCACATGCTTAACATACACGAATAAACGAGATCACAAGTCACTCCAACAAGACAAGTAAACACTCCAAAAATCACACAGATTTTCCACTAGAGTGCATGCTGTAAGAATGTATGGTGTAGCCAAGTGGGAAGAAGCAGTCTTAATTTTTTTTTTTTTTTTTTTAAAAACACACACCCAGAAATGGATTTCACACATGTTACAGCTATTAACACCATTTAGATTGATGGCGTGGTTTGTCTAGACTTCTGAGAGGTAAATCTACCAAATATACCATGGTTAGGAAAGCAGGGATTGACAAGGAGAGCAAGACCTAGGAGGGTTAAAGTGTGGAGAATGGTCTTCTACAACCACCATCTGATTTTCCTGTTCCTTTGCCTGTTTTGCTACCTAAGTTAAAGGTTGAATCAAGTCACCATAGAAGAGATTCTCCTAGAAATGATAATGGACATTTTTGTTTTTTTTGTTTTTGTTTGGTGAGCGGAGGCATTGTTGTTTCGTGTATACTTGCCTTGAAAAAAAACAAACAAAAAAAAACTGTCCCTTTTTTCCCTTCTGCTCTTTTCCCTACTAACATTTTTGCCATTTCCCTTTTTGAGCATGTCCTGTCCCCCAAGGAGGTTTATAAAACTGCGAATAGTCACCAGGTTCTGCATGTTTCTATTATCCTAAGCAAAGCCACACATAGGAAAGAGTGGTATTTAGCTAATAGTTCTCTATATTTTGCCTTATTCTATTTATTTCTTTGATTCTTATAATTTCTGCAAACTGAGAACACACTAAAAAAATTCCAAGGATGCAGAAAGGTACAAAAATATATACACTCTGGAGCAGTTCAACCACTGTAATGTAGAGATGGAGCCCAACTCTGTTATAAAAGGAGCCTTAGTGTATTACTCTGGTTGTGTAAAGGGGCCTTAAAGTGGGCAGAAACAGCTTCCTGAGAATAACCCCTAAGCAGAGGGTCTCCCCAGCTGTTGTAGAGATAGCATAAGACCTCTGCACTGGCCTTGTTTCCAACCACCACTGCAGGAATTGGACTGGGAGTGTGACCAGAGCATGCCGCACTATGACTAGTCTCTGCTTCCCAAGGGCTTATTGGAAGCCATGGGAAAGAGCACAAATTAGAGCAGCCTTAGGGCAGGCAAGCCAAGCTCCTGCAGGGTGCCAGAATGCAGGGAGCACAACCCTCCCTCAAATGCAATCAGAGCTGCAAGTGCAATTGACTGAGAAGAGGCCCATCACCTGATATGCTGAATTGGTGCGTTTACTAATTACATCCTCTGAGGAGGGGCTCTGAAGTTGCCAATATTTCATATGCATACATATAGCTTGTTTCAGGAACCAAAACTTCCCATTTACAAAAATTAATGTTATGGTTTGATGAAAGCTAGAGGTAGGAAATGAAGAAAAGCACAAAGGACTTAAGACATTATCCACCTAATATATTACAGTGGAAATCCTCTTTTGAGGCATCTTAAAGACTGACTAAAATGGAGAAGATGATTCAAGAGAATACATTTTGGACACATTTAGTGCCAGATTCTTGCCTTCCTTTCACCCTACATAAGCCCAACAATCTCTGAGATAGCACAGGATGCAAGTGAGGGTAGAGTTTGGCTCTTTGGATTCATTATACCTCTTACGTGACTCAGACATGTTAGTGGGAGTAACCACAACCTTAGTGATTTTATCAGGAAGCATTATCCCTTTGAAAGGCCTAATGCAGGGGTTCTCAGACTTTTGTACTGGTGACCCCTTTCACACAGCGAGCCTCGGAGTGTGACCCCCCTTATACATTAAAAACACTTTTTTATATTTTTAACACCATTATTAATGCTGGAGGCAAAGTGGGGTTTGGGGTAGAGGCTGACAGCTCGTGACCCCCCATGTAATAACCTCGTGACCCCCTGAGGGGTCCCGATCCCCAGTTTGAGAACCCCTGGCCTAATGTCTCCTGGGTGCTGGTGTGTTACTGGGAGTATGGCAAACAGTGGGTTTTACTACTCCTTCACTGCAGCACAGCCATAGCACCTGCTGGACGGTGGGTGAAATCATTGCTGCAAGCAGTTGGAGCTGGCGCCCTATCCTTGAGTGCCCCATCGCTGAGAGAAGGATTATGCTTCCTTCTTTTTAAAGGTTCTCTGTGTTCTTTCTCTATCCTACTGCACACACACACTGGAGGGAAACTTTTGCTTGTATACATTTAAGTGCACTCCATTCGAATCATATCTTTTTAGAATGCAAGTGCAAAAATGACATTTTAAACTAATTTGTCTTCTTTATAGAGTGGAGTGACTGTCAAGCTTTTTTTAGAACAGATTTTTTTTCTTTAGTACTCCAAGTAGCCCAAAGCACATAAGTTAGCTACTGTCACTGCAATGACTGCAGGCAAAATGTCAATGCCATAAACACTCAACAATAGCTCAAACAGCATTCTACAGATGAGAATTTGTTTTTAAATTGAGAGGGGAAGTGTTGACCCTTATTCTTTTCAAGTAGATCTGTGGGATCTTTATCTTCAATTTGGACTAAGAGTGATAGATAAAATATGCATGTGTCAGATTTTTTCACAAGTGAAGCCTGAGCAGCTGAGAACCCAGCATACAAGTAAAAAGTGAAATTGTGCAAGTGACACTTTAGACCAGCACGTTACAAGACAAGCAGCCTAATTCCTGGTGTTTTATCATTTACTTCAATAGGAGCAGAATCACAATATGAAAAATAAAGTTTTTTCGAGTGCATGTTTTTTTCAATAATAGATGCCAGGTGCAGGCTTCCTTCATGTAGGCTACATAGCAGTTATGATTCTGCTTTCATGCGCACAAGCACTTCGGTTTTCCTTCAGTAAGACTTCTATGAGGATTAGCATTTTGCTAGTACTACCCGAAAACAAAATTAAGGTGCCTCGTGGCACCTTAAATACTTATTTCAATAAGTTTAGACAAAAACCTCCTACTACAAAATGATTCACCCTCAACTAGGAAACAGAACAGAGAGAATAAAACTTGAAATGTGAATTTAGTTCTCATGAAAGACTGACAGTCCTGGAAACTGACATGATACTTGTTCACTTCCAGTGGCTGGATTCTGACTGCTGTTCAAGTAATGCCTGAGGTTAGTTAGATCCCCAAAACAGATACATAGCATGCACAGTATCAGTGTAAACTTCCCCTCCTGAAACCCCACTAAGTATCAATGATAATTTGGAAGAGGTGAGTTAGTCCCAATATGAGCAAGATTTCCATGGCTAAGCTATTCAACCCCTGGCCTCGACTGAGATGGTCCATTGCAGTGGTCTGTGGCATGGATAATGACCAGATAGGAATTAAAGTATAATTATTAACTCATTCACAAAGATTGACTAAAAATGAATTGTCTAATTCTGAGCTAGACCTGATTTGAACACGTAATTTAAAATGTCACATCTTAATATCCTATCACCAATCATACCTCACAATGTTATACAATTTCTACCATAGTCTATTTGAAGGAAATTGGTCCCCATTTGAAAATAAAAATGAGTAGTGCACATCTGTTTTCTGAGAATAAGTAGTTTATTATTGCAATTCAGCACTATGACTAACAGAAACAACTTTCCAATCATTTACTATTAAACATGACAGGAAAAAAACTTTGCATTGTGTGATTTACTGCTTCTATCAATCATCATACTTGAGTTTATGAGGTAATATTTATGTTTAATAGGGATACTATAACCAAAAATGTGGCACAGTAACCCTTATGGTGATTTTGAATGCGTGCAGTTCAAAGAAACTAAAATAAATCTGAATCTGAATGATCATTGTTCAGTTTTTCTGCTATAAAAAAAAAAATGTAGGTAATGAAACTACTATTGCGCATAACATTAGTTCCCAAAAGTTAGTCATAGTATTTATCCATAAAAAGAAGTCTTATTTTAGGAAGGAGAGAGAGAGGAGAATGAAGTTTGTATTTTTTAACTGTATACAATACGATAGCTTTTTTTAAGGCACAGCAGGTAAAATACATGCATCCAAATAGACAGAATATAAAAAAAAAAAAAAAAAAAGTCATCAGCACTGGTTTCAGATGAATAAGATGAAAGATGGTGCACAAGTAAACCAAATTTCATGTTATGTTATGCCATTGTAAACAAAAACAGGTTTTGCTCATACATGTATAGACAATTTACAAGTAAAGTAAAATAAAGTGATAATTCAGCTGCTGTGATATTATTTTCCTAAAACAATAATCCCTGTTTTGATGTCAGAACATAGTATTATAATTTAGCAGGGCCTAAACATTCACCTATACTTAATTTTAAATATTCTGAAAGTGCAAGTTTCTAGAACTCAAAGCTGTAAGTACACAGAAGAAATTGAAACCTACGAAGCAGAACATGATCTCTGAGGAAACAGAGTAATAGCTTTTTTATTAAAGGTTTCGATATTTTTTTCTTTGCTTAGGTCCAAGTCTGCTCCTACTGAATTCAATGATGAAACTACAATGTACTCCAATGTGTGCAAGTTTGGACCCTTATAAGGAGAAAAAATGTACTATTGAAAAAACAATACCATATTGGAGGCCAAAGATATGCTTTAGAAAATACCAAATTTGTATTGGGGGGGGGGGGGGGGAGGAATTGATGTTTAAGAAAGTACATAATACAAAAGTGTGAATGAAAGGTTCTTATTTTTTTCTTTTTAAACTGCATTCAAGAAAAAGTTTAAAGCCCTCTTTTCCTTTATAAAGGCATCGACAGCCAACATCAATGCTTTTGCTTAACTTTTAAACTTGGCAACATGTTCACGTGCTATGATCAGCCTTTGGATCTGAGCTGTTCCTTCGTAGATCTGAAAAGAATTATGATACCATTACATTATTGTGTTACATTGCCAGTTTTTAAAAGCTTTTTAAAAATAGCAAGATCAGTTTCAATACAACATACAAAACGTTAAAAGCTTCAGAAGTATGTAAAGCAGTGTTGTTCTTTTTACCTAAACTGTTCATGGCCACTTCCCCCCTTACTTTCTTAACTTCTTTTGTTGTCTCTGTCTCCATTTTATCAGGTTTTCAATGCCTCCCTCCTCCCACAGTAATACTGTGTTCTTTCATCTCTCAGCCCACATTTTTGTATCTTCTCTGGCACGGTGTTCTCTCTCTCTCTCTCTCTCTCTCCCCCCTTATCTCCTGTTGCTCAAACCACCCCTTTGTTTTAGCCTGTGTGCTGGCAACAAAATGAAACATTTACTATGAAGCTCTTTGTGCTAGGATTGAAATCAGGATTTTGGTCTTTATCCTTTTTGGCAGTACACAAAAATAGGCATGATGGGAGACACAAAGTATGATTCAGTGGTTAAAGTACAAAACTGAGTTATGATTTCAGTTCCTAACTCTTTTAAAGACTTTTATAGATTTGGTCAAGGTCACACAGCCTCAGTTTCACCAACTGCATAATAGGGATAATTATCTTCACCACCAGGTGTTTCAAGATTCCCAGAAGGAAGGCAGTATATAACTGCAAAACATTATCTGAGCAACGAAAAATCTACAAGTCTTGTTACGAAATATCACAAGAAAGGGTTCTGTTAACACCCCATGTTTGAAAACAAAAACAAGCTTCAGGCTCAAGAATTTTGGGCACTTTAAGCACAAAGGTTATTTTTTAAGTTGTGCAGAGGGAGCTTCTAAATAAGATCATGGTCACGGTTACTTAGATTTGTAATTGGGACTAAATTGAGAACAACAAAGGGGGAAAATAACTATCAGAACAGCCTATGGAAGAATGTATGAAGTACTGAATGAAATCAAGTACAGAAATGGAACAAAAGAACCGATGGGAAACAAAGTTTTTGCAGATGAAGCATATGGCCAAGAGCACATGCAGTCTGTCATCAGGCAGTGATACAGTAGGGCAGACAATAAAGTGCAAAAAGTAATCGAGGGCAAGAGACATGTGAGGTATCATGCATCAGAAATGGGAGGATGGTATAAATCTGCAATAAAACAAACTCTTTCAGAGGCTGGGATACTTACTTTACAGTGACAGTGCATGAAACACAGTAAGGCATTTAAAGACTCTTTACAGACAGATGAGGCAACACTGTGGATTATCCTTTTCCATAAACTTCCCAAAAGATTAGGAATAGGAACTAGAACTAGAGAAGTACGGTTAGATGGAATATTGAAGGAAATTAGAATCACTCCAAAACATGTGACCAATGATCAATGTCTGAAGAATGAAAATTCCTCAATCCAGACTTCAGAAGAATGTTGCAATCAATTCAGCAAATTTATTATTTTTAAAGAAAGTTTAATAATGAAACACTGCTACAAATGTCAACAGGAGACCAATCAAAACCACAAAAGAAACTACTTTGAAGCTTTCTTCTCTTTAATTCCTTAGACAATTAGCTGATGTATCACAAATATAACTCCTGCAGAGAGATTAATGGGGATAATCATAACTAGGCTTGGAAGGATTAGATTTTTATCTGTAAATGTCAGTAAACATCGCTTTCACCATGCACAAACTGACAAAAATATATTTCCAACAAAAATAACTTAGGGTCAACACTGCTTGAGAATTTATCAGAGTCAAAATCCAGCAATTTAAAATTAGTGTTTTACAAAGGGACTAGCGAATAAATAGTAAAACAGATACAATTTCTTGATTTACGGATATTTACTTTGTTTATTTTGACATGTGATATTAACAATTTATGTATTAATGGTTTATAAATCTTTAACTTTTTGAATCTGAACATCTACTGTCATTAAATAATTGCCTGACCTCACCATAATTTCCTGCAATGGTGAAAATTTAAATCAATAAAAATTTTAAAAATTCTTAAATATAAGCACAGACATTATCCATCATAATTATAAAAAAGATTAATCAAAATCAAAGTTCCGAGAAGATGAATGTAGATAATTTAGAGACATACTCAGATTTTTTCTTTCAAATAAAAATCATTTACCATTCCCTCAGTCCCAAAGAAAACTGATGATAAAAATCAACAATAATAAATCCAAGTTCCTGGGAGAAAGATTTAAATAATAAAAATACTTATAAGGCAATTATAGAACTAAAAGGCTCTGGATACTTTGGACAAGAAACTGTTACTTACTGCGACTGTGGTTCTTTGAGATGTAATGCAGACATGTATTCCACTTAGATGTGTGCGCACACCACTTAGATGTGGAGAATTTTGCCTAACAGTCCCTCTAGAGGGGCAGCACTCGCACCTTGAGGCCATAGCCCCATCCCTGGCTATTGAGGTATTGCCACCCTGACCCTCCTTAGTTTCTTTGCACTGAATGCCCAGAAACTAGATGCCTATGCAGAGGGGACAGAAGGTGGGTTGTGGAATACACATCTGCATCACGTCTCAAAAGAACTACAGTTACAGTAAGTAACCATTTCTCCTTTGAGTAAATGCTGCTGGGTATTCCACTTAAGTGACTCAAGCAGTATCTGTAGGGGGTGCGGCTCAAAGTCTATTTAAACAAGGACTGCACGACCACCTTCCCAAAGTTTGCATCTGCTCTGGATACCATGGTAATGGCACAATGGTTTGTAATGTATGTATCAACAACCATGTGGCAGCCCTGTAAATATCCAATACTGAGATGTCACTTAGGAATGCTATTGATATAGATTGCACGCTCATAGGATGAGCTCACACCCCACAGAGGAAGCATAGCCAAAGCGATTTCATATGCAGTCATGATGCTGGAACTTATCCACTTAGAGATCATCTGTCCCTTCGTACTGCCTGCAGACCACACAAACACAGAGACGGTGAAGCCTGAAAGGCTGTAGTCCTGTCCAGATTGGACATCAGACTATGTCTGACCTTCTATGTGTGAAGACACTGCTCCTCTGGAGATGAATGCTGCTTAGGAAAAAACACAAGCAAATATACTGCTTGGTTTAAATTAAACAGAGACCACTTGAGAGACAAACTTTGGGTGCAGCCGAAACATCACTTTGTCTTTGGAGAATTGTGTGTAAGGAGGCTCTGCCTGCAATTCACACATTTTCCTCGAAGAAGATATTGCCACGAGGAAGGCAGTTTTTTGACATGAGAGGACAGGGGCAGGATGCCTGGGGCTCGAACTGAGGTCCCATAAGAGTCACTAAAACGGTGGTAACATCCCACAAGGGAACCGGTTCCTGCACCGGCAGGTGGAGATGAAGGATTCCTTTGAAGAATCTTTCCACCGTGGCTTTGGAAAACACCGATCTTCCATGAATGAGTGGCTGAGATTGCTGCTAGATGCACCCTCAATGACTTAAGTGTAAGCCTGACAACTGAAGACGTAGCAAATAGTCCAAGGTGTCTTGGATACTAGCTAGTGTCAGCTGAACTCCGCAGGCCAATGACCACATTGAAAAACGCTTCCACTTTGCCAAATAGGCCATCCTGGTAGAGGGTTTTATACTACTGAATACGTCTATCGATCAGCTGCAGAACATCACTCTTCCTCCTCATTCAACCACAGAGCAGCCACATCATAAGATGCAGGGAGGGAGCTGAGTGCCGGATACAAGGTGTGACCGTAGTTCTGCATGAGCAGGTCAGGATGGAGAGGAAGGAGGCCGAAGTGACAATGCAAGAAGGTCGGAAAACCAGCACTGCCTCAGCCATGCCAGGGCAATGAGGATGAGCTTGGCCCGATCTCCTTTCAGCTTGACGATGACCTGTGGAATGATCAGGATCAGAGGAAAAGCATGCAGGAGAGCCACTTGCCAAATCAGATGGAAGGTGTCCTTGAGGCCACCCTGAGAGCAGAAGAGACGGCATTTCCTGTTGTCCCTTGTAGCGAACGGGTCAATCATTGGGATGCCCTACGCTGCAAAGATGACTTGCAGAACACAGGGCTTTAGAGACCACTCATGGTTCAGGGGAAAATTCCTGCTGAGATGGTCCACAAGATGATTCCTGCCCCTAGGCAAGCGATCGGCTAGCAGAGTCAAAATGGGCACTTGGGGGGCACCAGCAGGAGGTGTATCGATTGGTCAAACCATGAACTCGACTGCCTCCTCGTCTGGGATCTATGACCCTTTCTGAGGTAATCCCGCTGTCTCAAGGGAGCAAAAGGTTGCCCAAAGGTGCACTGCAGATGGTATTGTTGCTGTGGTTAACCACTGAAGTGGCACCTCTTCACTGCTGGTGTATACACCCCTCAGGAACTTAGGGTAGCCTTAAAATCCTTGAAGGAGGGTAGGGTCTCATCCATCTTGTGTGAAAACACCACCCAGCCTCTATGCCCTGCTGCATGTCAGGAACAATGCCTGAATTCTGCAGCCAGCACGTTCTTCTCATGGTCACCACAGAAGCCATAACTCTGTCCGAAGCATTTATGACATCCAGCATGGACTACAATAACGTGTTGGCCACTAAATAGCCTTCGATGATAAATGCTCAAATACTTCTCTGGAGATTTCAGGCATTAGAGGCCAGCAGGCACTGGGCCAGGGGCCCCTCTGCCAACTGCAAGACAAGTGCCACTTCTGGTGCCCATAGTGCTCCATAAATGGTCCCCAATGTGGGTCAGGTGATGGAGAGCAGGAGGACGAAGATCCCGACCTCAGTGCCGAGAAGCCTTGGGTTTCAGGTATAAAGGTGGAGCCAATCCTGAGGGAGCGAGTAACCAGTCTAACTCATTTGTTGCCCAGAACGAGGCAAGGACTGAATGAAGCAGTATCAAAGGCACTGAGTATGGCGGTGCTGGAAGGAGTGTCGACCCTGAAGTCAGTGGCATTACTGAAGCAGGTGACGGTGATGAAGTGGAGGGTGGTGAGAGCTGCCACAGTAATGTTGGCAGTGCCAAATGCAATGGTGCCAAGGAGGTCCCTTGCACTGAACCTGGTTCCGGTCCTGCTTCCACAGACTGTGGAAGGGGAACATCGGAGTGTGGTGCCGATAGACCCGAGGGTTCAGCGGCCCATCCAGCCAATGGGGCTATAAATGATGCAGCCCTAGCAATGTCCTTGACCAAGGGAGAGGTCGAGATGGAAAGGCAGAGGAGGTCTATAGCTTCCTGTCAAGTATCAGAGCGGTAGCCGTGTTAGTCTGAATCTGTAAAAAGCAACAGAGGGTCCTGTGGCACCTTTAAGACTAACAGAAGTATTGGAGCATAAGCTTTCGTGGGTGAATGCCCACTTCATCAGACGCAAGCTTATGCTCCAATACTTCTGTTAGTCTTAGAGGTGCCACAGGACCCTCTGTTGCTTTTTGTAGCTTCCTGGTATGCTGCCAACATGGAAACAGTCAATCAGTGTTGGCATCGCCCTTGTCCATACTGGACTCAATGGATGCTCTGGATCCAGAACCAGAGTTGACGGTACAGGATTTCTAACCTCCCTACTCAGCACCATGGAGAGGTTAGAGCAGGGATTCTCACAACAAATTTTTGGTGGCCTCAGAGTGCAGCCACCAACTCTTGCTGACAATTTTTCCTAAAATATTTAATTAACTTTAGAAAAAACAAATAAATATGCATGTATACACATCCAAATCATTGTAATTTATTTATGTAGGTTTTTTCCAGACTCAGTAATTAAAAAAAAAAAAAAAAAAGTACAGTGTTCTCTATTCTTTACTGGACCTAAACAGAATAGAAACACAAATAAGATGCTTTGTGTGTTCTTGTCTTTTTGTTGTTGTTTCCTTTGCCTTTTTGGATTTTTTTTTTTTAAACTTGTTAGATAGTAAGTCTGCTGCTGTGAAAAATGATTAATATCACTTTTCACAGGAGACTTACTCAGCCCCAGCAAGTCCTGGGACAAATTAAGCCCTGGGGCAGAGGGACGATGGCGTGGGCGGTGAGCCTGGGACCAGAGCTTGGAACCAGAGCCTGCTACCACGCGGATGAAACCTGAAGTCCTGCAGCTGAAGCCTGTCCCCCCGCCCTTGGGAAAGTGGGCAATGCACCAGCTGCCTGCACTTCCAACATTTGTGTCTCCGGAGGGGGGGCAGGGTCCAACCCCCGCTGGTGGCCCTGTGAGAGGGGCCATTGCTTTCCTCCTTCCCCATCACAGCCCAGAAGGCTGTGGCCGCAAGAAAAGCCCCTGGTGGCTCCACATAGCCACATTTGAGAAACGTTGGGTTAAAGGCACCTGCGCCATCCTGCGCGCCAGCACTAACCCTGTGCTCTTCCTGAGGGAGGCAGAAGAATGCCCATGAGACCTGGAATGGTCTTATGCAATCTTTTCCTCGGTGTACTAAATGGGGAACAGCTCCTCAGTCTCTTTGGAGAGGCGCCTGCTCCAGAGCCTGCAGCACCAGCACTCTCAGAACCAGAGGGTGTCCTCCAATCTGACTAGAGCCTTGGTGCTGAAGCATGGCCTGTTCAAGTAGGTGCTGCTTTAGGCAAAGATCCCTAGACATCTGAGGCTAGGTCTACACTACAGGGGGGGGCGTCGACCTAAGTTACGCAACTTCAGCTACGTGAATTGTGTAGCTGAAGTTGCGTATTTTAGGTTGACTTACCTGGGTGTGAGGACGGTGGCGAGTCGACCGCTGCCGCGCCGCCGTCGACTCCGCTTCCGCCTCTTGCCGCGGTGGATTTCCGGAGTCGACGGCAGAGCCATCGGGGATCGATTTTATCGCGTCTTCACTAGACACGATAAGTCGATCCCCAATAGATCAATTGCTACCCGCCGAATCGGCGGGTAGTGAAGACGTGCCCTGAGTCCATTTTGTGAACGATCTACAGATTGAATACTGTTCCTTGATGTGGGCTTCACCCAAGCACAACGTGTGGAGACTGTTGTTGGGAATCGCTCCCCCACATGACTGACAATGTTTAAACCCTGGTGAGGGCATCTCAGGGTTGTACTTAACTAAATACAAATAACGTGAATTGAACAAACACTAAGGATACTCCTAACAACTAGAAAAAAAATACTCTAATATAGTGAGAGATCGTGTAGTCTTAACTTCACAGAGCTCCAACTCCAGCCATAGGCGGTAAGAAGGAACTGAAGGGGTCAGGGCAACGCTGCCTCAAATTAGCCAGGGGAGGAGCTATGACCACAAGGTGCAAGCGCTGCCCCTCTATGGGTACTGCTAAGCAAAATGGCTCCAATGCATTGGGCACACGCACACACCTAAGTGGAATACACGATTGCATCTCCTTGAAGAAGAACAGCACTGTAATTCCCTCTGAACCTTTCTATGAAATGAGCTTCTAGAATCTGATCCCTTTAGGAAACATAAAATCAAACATCTGGATAGATTTCTCAGATAAATGTTGTGACTGATATAAAAAGATATTACTCTGAAACTTAATAGGCCATTTATAAAGATGACAACCTAAAACCATTTTACAAACCCAAGGCATCCTAGTTACACAGTAAAAATATTTGAAGAGCTTACGATGGACATGGATCTGTTCTATTACTATTGTATGTTGACCTAGTTATTGGCAACGTTTACTGTATGACTATGTTGGGTTAGTAATGGGGGAGGGGGAGATGTCAGGAAAAACAAACAGAAAGGAAAACTGACTCAAAATAAGTCACTATTTGGTAGGCACTTTGTGGTTGTTAAGAGACAATGCTAGACAGAAAGACTTGGGAACACAAGAAGATCAAAAGGTCAATATCAGTTTATAAAGAGACTGGGGAGCTGTTTGGGGAAACCACACCAACATAGGCACCTGCTGGGGTGTCTGAAGGTTGGCCTGCTTAGGTTATAAACACAGGATGGTAAGATGTTATCTCAGGTAAGACAGATACATGGGTAGATTATAATTTGTTTTAAAATCCTTTTTCTTTTATGCTTTGTTCCTACTGTGAGACAGAAACAATACTTTGTTTTTAACAAGCTGTCTGGTCACAATATTCACCACTGATCACAGACTTTCAAAGGGAAGAACTGTTAAACCCCTGCTGGGTAAGCATAGCTTATACACAGGGCATGACAGGGTACAGTAGCCCAGGGCCCAGTCTAAGAATGGGAAAATTGTGGGATTACAGTCCAGGAGAGGTAAAGGCATGATGTCTGAACCTGAAGGGGAACTCTCGGAGACCAGAGAGGGTACTGGGACAGATCTTGAGTGGACTGTGCTTTTCTGTAGAGAAGGTAAAGAACTGGAAGGGAGGATGTTTTGTCTGAGACTTGTGTAATTGGGCTGGATTTTCAGAACTCTTTCCTGTTTCCTTCCAATAGATGGTCCAGTAACACTATTTATAGATTCACTGGCAAAGGAAACAGACACACATATGGAACTGGAACAAGATCTGGGCCCCAATCCTTGGCTGGCTGTATGTGCCACAGCTAAACTTGGAGAATGCAAAGCCATAGTTGTGCTCCTCTTATCTTGAGCTGGTTCTCTGGTGTGAGTCAGAGCAGCTTCTTAGCTTCTCTAACTCACACCAGCTGCCAATGGACCTGAAAGGCTGTTTGAGCAGCCAGAGGTCACAGGAAAGTCCCAGCCACATACCCTTTAGTCTAAACCTGCTTTTGTGCTGCTGGAGGATACTACTATGCTATGAAGCAGCCACACCACAGGGGAGAATCTGGACCATTACGTGTAGTTTGAATAGTCCAAGACAGAATCTCCCTTTTTAAAAAAGCCTCGAGACACTAATCTCACTACCAGAGTAACACTTGTTCTGAAGGATGCAGGCCTTGTCTATCAGCTGTAGATGAATGCTGTCCATTTTCTGGATGAGAGTTAATGTTACACACTTCATGGACTGGCAAATAATCATGAGAGAAAGCTCAAGAGCATCACTGGAAGATGAATTTCAGAGCCTAGGATTACAGACATCAGTTGCCTTATCCATTGCTTGCTTGTGGAAAAACTGAGCTGCCCAAGGAACACTGACAAAATGGCTCCTCAATCCAGACCAAGGAATAAACTCAAAGATGAAAGCCTCCCATTTCTTTCTTATTTTGCTTCCCTATATTGGAGAAAAATAAAGTAGAGGAAAAGTTGAAGAGGATTGCTGTCATGGGACAAGAGAACTAGACAGCATTCTACCTGAATACAAGTCTTCAGGTCCTGCAGAGGGTATAGAAATGTGCTGTACTAAACACAGAATAAGGTTGCAGCTTCCTTTCTTTTTTTCTCATATATAAAGAGGAAACCAGAACAGCTTCAGGACTATAATAATTAATGAGAATAATGAAATAGTTTTATATCATTCATGTGAACCAAAAACAACAGGAGCAGCAAAGAAAAGTTTCCCACCAATTACATTGATAGTTAGTCACAGAACATGGTTTCTAAACTCTCTTTACACCATTAGAACTTGCCAGCATCTTCACAGGAAGGTTGGATAAATATTTTGTGGCTTAGGAAACGCATTGCGTGGTGAAAGAACCAAATCCTTTTTAGAATTATTTAGTTGCTCCTATTCCTGCACTTGATAGTTAGTATTAGGAATAAAGTACTGTGCCCCCTGGTTGTGCAAAGGAATTCTTTCACAATCATTCCTTTAGAAGAGTAATTAGTATCAATAATGTTCCTGAGATAACTTCTGCTTGGCACTAGTACTGCAGCACTCTGAGTACTTGAAGTGGCTTTTAGTTTAAGTAATCATAAAATGCTTTTATTATGGGTCCCTCCGTTCTGCCTATGTGACTTGGCAAATGGGTGAAGATTACCACCAGTTTTGCAACAGGGAAGTGCAGTGGATCATCATGTAAGGAAGAAGAAAATTCAATCTCCACTTCAGAAAGCCTTTTAAAATAGTCTGTAAGTTTGATTATTTATATTAACTGTTTTGTATCATTTCAGTTTCCTTAAAAACTGTTTAAGAACGAACAGACTGAAGTGGGGGATTAAAGTCTATATTCTTCTCTACATTTTGATTTCTTTCCTTTCAGTCTCTGCTTCCTCTTACCTCCCTAACCAGGTGCTGCTCCCTGCTGTGAAACTGAGCCTCACTGAACTGCCACAGCAGCATTTCAGAGGAGCTTGCTAAGACAACACTGGATACCTGCTATACCAACAAAGTGCTAACAGAGGCAGCCTTCCTTTTACTACACACAGTCCTTTATGATGCTGCTTAGTTTAAGAGTTATCTGAATTGGGTTGAGAACCATGTTTCATTAAAACTAATTCAGGCTGCTTAAGTACTGGCCATGTAGTGTGGGGTCAGGACAAAGCATGTTTAAGCCAAGTTTAAGAATGGTGTTTTAGCCTATATGCGGACTTGCCATGCCAATATTTCTGTATTCAGACTTAAGATAGCATTTAGAAAGATGGCTCTTACTTGGAAAGAGACACTCAAGTCCCAGAATAAAAATATCCACATAATATATGAATGTTCTAAAAACTGAAGGCACACGTAGCACATCTCTCAGATCTCAAGAGTAATTCTAAGAGCTAAAAAGAGTAGTGACTGTCATCAACTTTAGTTTCAGATAATACATGCCAAGGCTCATCACTGATTTTGGAAGCTACTTGCCTCTCTTAAAGCCAAATATCCTCCCCTTCCTCACTCCTGGGGTAGCCCAGAACTGTTTTTTCCAATCCATCATCCCAGTTCCCTCCAAAATAGGGGCAATGGAGTGAATGAAGTGCTACTACGACATGCTGCTTAACCTTGGCTAAAACAAGTTCAGTGATAGAGTCCCAAGCTGCCTTCTTGGCTAGCCTCCTTCCCCAGTCTACCTAGAAGATACATCCTACCTTGAAAGATGCAAAGCAAAATCTGCACACAAAAAAAGTGAGGTGGGCAGGGAGAAAGCAGCTTTTCAAATATTATTTAGTAGTCAATTTTAAAAGCAAGCAACCACTAGCTTATTTTATAGACATAATACGACCCCTATAGTAATATTTTAATTATTTGTTTTACTTACCTGATAGATTTTGGCATCTCTCATTAGTTTTTCTACAGGATATTCACTATTAAATCCATTTCCTCCAAAAATCTGGACTGCATCTGAAGCTAGTTGGTTTGCAATGTCACCAGCAAATGCCTTGGCAATAGATGCGAAGTAAGTATTTCTGCGACCCGCATCAATCTCCCAAGCAGCCCTTTGGCAAGCCAGTCTAGCTAGTTCCACTTTCATTGCCATTTCAGCCAGCATGAAGGACACTGCTTGGTGCTACGATTGTTAAAATAAAAGCAAGTTAATATTGCCTAGTTGGGATTCTACAGGGAATACAAAAGAAACAATGTAGCTTCTTTAATATTGTGGGCAGAGCAGCATATGGAATTAATTCTGTTCAGAGATATACTATGGGATGGCAGAATCTCACACCTATAGCTCGGGGCATAGTCTCAAGTAATTAAAAATTAAAACCTATTTAATTACAACATTTAGCTTTGAACTGCACCGTTTAGCTACATTATTAATGGGGTCTGTATCCTGCTTTACATCAAAAAGAAAAGTTGGTATCAAGTCTTCTCTTCCCTGCAGCTCCCTGCCCAATAAGTAAGGAAACTGAAGTATCTGGTTGATGTAATTCAGCCCCAGCACATTGCTTTCAAATGACCTATCACCATTTACCAATTCATTCTTTAAAAACATTTCTGGACTTAGTACCTGGTTAGCTTTATTTATGGTTTTATATGGAGTGCTCAACTCTACCTTCCCATTTGAAAAAGCAGAGTGAGGGCAGAAGGATACTGTAAAGTAGTCCTATGAAAATAGAATATCTTAACAGCACGTGCTACGAAACTGTGGCTTGTAACTTTTTGCTTAACTTACCTCTACAATTGGTTTTCCAAAGGTTTTTCTTTCCAAAGCATACCTAGTAGCTTCATCCAATGCTCTCTGTGCTAGCCCAACAGCACCTGCTGCTACCTGTATAGTTCAAATACAGTACATAGTAAAATCTGAATTCTCCACTTTTACCTTAGTTTTTTTTGTTTGTTTTTTAAAAAAGCACCTTATTTCTGCTACTTACTGGAGGTCTGGTTTTATCAAAAGCTCCCATAGCAATTTTAAAACCAACTCCCTCAGCACTTAGAACATTTTCTTTGGGCACTCTCACATCCTCAAAGACAATACCTCTTGTATCTGAGCAGCGCTGACCCATATTCATCTCCTGAAAAGGAAGTTTACAAAAGGTATAACTGTAACTGAATACTTCCATGGCATGATGTTTTCTAAATTTTGATTTACTTGAAAAGAAATTGAAACTGAAAACTTGGTTTAAAAAATCTAAGTTAAACACAGCAGATGCACCCAGAGAGCACTTAGACATGCATATTGGGTAACTCCACACGCAAATACCTATTTGCATTGCAATTAACCACTGCCCTTTGTTTTATAAACCATATTTTTAAACAAAAGACAGATTAGCTCTCTTGAGAGCAAAAATTTAAACAGCTTTGACATAACTGCATTTGGTGGTTTTAATCTTAAAGAGTTACTTCTAGTTGATAAATAAGCAACCAAAAACAATTTCTTTACTTATGCTAAAAACACTCAAGGAGTTTATTAAAACAATGATTTTTTATAAAAAAAAAAAAAAAATCAATCATTCTTTTACTTATGCTTTTTATTCCCTTTATTTTTCTAAGCACAATGAAAACTGCTAGTTTCACCTTTTGCTTACAGCCATTTTCTAAAGCAGTTTCACTTTTTGGTTTTCATGCACTAGCAACAAAACATTTTAGTGACAAGCTCTTTGAGAGAAATTATTCTTTCAGAAATAGATTCTACTGAAATGTTACAAAGTCAAAAATGTTTCTATTGAAGTTTGTTTTGTACAAGGTTGATTTAATTTTGAATTTATTTGAAAAAATACAAAAATATAAATTTCAGGTTTAAGTTGATATGACAGAGTCCCTTTGATCACTCCCAAGAAATAGAGCAACCAGTAAACAAGCATTTAGGATACTGCTCCACAATGTAAAACAACACATTTGATTGGTAACATGGCTCCACCTGCTGCATAGTGGTGCTGTTCAAGTGACAGAACAGCCATGGCTGGGAGTCAGGAAAGGAAAGGAAAGGAGACATATGTTCCTCTTCTAATTAAATGGACATTTCAAGTTGCCAAACAAGTTGGCAAAATGGTTTCAGGTACCACACTGGCCCATGAGTCATTCCCCTTCTCTCCCCCCTACCTCCATCTCCTTGACAATTTTTGTGGGTGTGTAATCACATTTTTCCTTTTCTTTCCTGCTGCTTTTTAAACACCCACCTTACCAAGAAAAAGAGACAGGCTCGCTATGCAGAGGATCCAATGAAACTGACTATACGTGAAGTTATGTCAAATACACAACAGTAAAATATAGAGGAAAAGTAGTTTTTCATTTTCAATAGTTAGGTGTTACTTGAAACAATAGGTAAAATCTTTTCAGACAGAACTCAAGGTGCGGGGTTTTGCAGATAAGCTGCTCCTTCCTTACTCCCACCAGTCATGCTTCCTTGCAGACACACACAGATCGGCAGTCAAAACAAAGAAAGTCCTCTGTTTGCAAGAAAAAGAGGTCTTAGCTGCAATTCTGATTTCACATATTTCTTATGTACAGTGGTGTAACTCCATGGTTATTTATAGAGTTCCACCAGTGTAAACAAGATCAAATCAGTTTTTTTTTTTTTTTTTTTTTTTTTAAAAACCATCCAGGTGACCAAGCCTCATGTTGACTTGAAATAAACCCATAATACTAATATGATAAATTAGTGGTGACTTACTAGGTCTATTTCAAACATCTTTAAAAATGAGTCAGAAAACAGAAATAGCAATGAGTACAAAAAAGTTTTCTTGTGCTAGGCACAGTTATGTTGTGTACCTAATATGTTAAAAAGCATTCAAGTAATAGTACTTTCTCCTTTAACATTACTGTTTTTGAGCTGAGCAGTGCAACTCCTAGTACCCCAGCTAGCACGCTTATAAATATCTATGCATATATACTCCACCTTTCTTCCAATTTGGATTCCAGGGCTGTCTGCTTCCACAATAAATCCAGTAAAGGCTTTGCTGGCAGGGGCTTTCAGATCAGGATTGGAACGAGCTAACAAAAAATACCTAGTGCAAACACATAGTAACTTGAGTGACTCAAACCTGTCTTCAGGATTAAGAGATAAACAGATACAAGTTTTTTTAAGATAGATACTGAGTACCATATAACATTAACCCTTTCAAGAGATTCTAAAAGGGAAGCATTAAGTTCTTTTCTTTTGGTAGATGACATGAACAATAGACAGCTGGCTTTAAATTGGAAATATTTCTACTGAGGCACTTCCAGTACACCCACCACTGTGGTATCTAAGTGCCAACAAAATTACACAGGACAAATAATGGATACAAAGGACCCTTTCCTCATAGTGTAATGTACATTTTTATTATATTAGTTACTATCTTTAGGAATGTTATGATAAAGCTATTGCAGAGATGAGTCATTTCATAGCAGATCAAGGATTAGGGGAGCAGGTGATTGTGTGAAAATCTTTAGAACTATCATATGATCCCATGGAGGGGATTAATTTTATTCTTCTATGTCTAAGTTGCAGCTCATTTCTAAAAGAAAAAAGCAACAAATGTGATAAGTCACCCTTGTAGTATTCTTTGATGACATAAGACAAATGCTAGGTGCTATTAAATGGTTCCTCAAAGATCTTGAGCCATTAAGTGGATTTCTCTGAAGCAGGTTGTACAGGATATTAACTAGGGCAGGATGAGAGAACTGTACTTTTTAAAAAAATGCTTTTTTCAGACTTCAAGGCAACAACATCTAGATTTGGGGATAGCTCGGAAAGTATTCTTTTTAAGACACCACACAAATGTAACTGCTTTTTATAACCATCTGTGTGGGAAGTGACAAGCGTCTTCTAGCCGTATATGTGGCTAGAAGAAAGAACTATGCTCAATGACCATGTATACAATCAAGGCAGAGTAATGAATAATAAGACAAGTTCTTTTGAGTACTGTGCAAGTAAGTCATCCTCTGTACTTTTCCTCCCTTTAAAAATAGATAGAATTGACTGGCTTTTAAATCATGCTGCTATCAAACACATTTTTCAGAAGTTTTGTTATCTGGTGGTTTCCTTAGTAGATCTTGTGGGGCACTCAAGTGTGTATTGTTAGCTGCAAAATTCTGTAGTGATATATTGATCACAGCTCAGAATATAATGTAATGAACATGAAGATTTAGAAGAGGGATCATAAAAGAGAGCCTAATACCTATTTTAGTATATCAGAGGAAGTTTTCTGTTATATATAAAACATGGTGAAGGGCTGAACACAAAGTAATTGAAACCATACAGCAGATTAATAAGCAGTTAATGTACCAGTTAGCTTTGCCACCATTGGTGATCCACATCTTTTGACCATTTATGACATATTCATCTCCTTTCTTCTCAGCTCTCGTTTTTATACCTGCCACATCAGAGCCTGCTCCAGGTTCTGTTACACAGTAGGCCTAAAAGAAAAAAAAAGAGAGAAAAAAAGCAAGGTATCAAGTAACAAATGTCACTTCATTTAATGAAGAGGACTGTATAGATTATCACACTGTGTAGGTACCAAACTATTACTTATAATGGTCTTGATTTTTTCATCTCACTCAATGTGTTTTCCACAAATGAATTAAAAGAAGCCTTACCAAAAAAAGTAGATAAAAAGCAAAAGTATGTTTAATAGGTTTAAACTTCCAGAGTGACTTACTAGATATTATGGAAAATTTTGACAAGGCATATCGTGCAGTTTACTTTTTGAAGTAATAGGAAAGTAGTAAGTGATGTGGGTAGCAACTCAATTTATTTTTATTTTTTAAGTCTCCCCTGTTATCTTTATATGCCTGATGCACCATAATGTAAAAACTGTTAATAATTCAATCTGTGTATAGTAATAGTGCTTTACTGGGGGATTGAATGGCTCTTAAAATTATCAGAATACAAACCACCTCACTTTTAAGCTGCTAATTTGAATCCAGCCCAGGCTGGTAATGACTGAAAGTTTATATTTGACGTTTAGGTGCCTACATTAAAAAAAATGGTGGTCTCAATCCAGTGATGTAAGCAATTGTGCACTAGTAAAAATGGCACCTTGCTGGCAGAAAACTCATGGATTAAAAAGGAATGGACTTTCCTCTCACCTCTAGGAAATGGTCCCCAAAGGATACACTTAAGTCACACTACTGATGGAACACAGGGAAGCTTGTAATGCAGTCTGTGTTACACCTTTACAGCAGAAAGAAATTTAGACTCTAATACCAGTATAATTTTGAATAGTGAAAGTTCCTTATTTGACACAGAAGAGTATACCAGTGTGTCAGAGAGTAGACCTTAGTCCAGTGTTTGTAATTCTTCTAATGAGTACAAAAAACACAATTGTATGAGTGTCACAGGGTTCAGGATGCAATCCAGAATAGCGAGGGGTTGAGTAACCGCCTGCCCTGAAATCCTGGGTGCCTCAAATGCTTTGCTACTATAACTCCAAGCCATGACATTCACGGTCAGCAACAACATGCAGGTCACGCCCTGAGTACCTATGTCTCTCTGCAGCTTTGGTCCTACAACTCTGACCCCAGCAGCCTGCCTGCAACACGCCAGTCACCCCACGTGACTTTCTACCAGCCTGGGTTAATACTTGCAGGGTGACTCCAACACACTCCCAACCCCAATTATTCCTCAAACTATGTGCTCTAATGTCCAGCCCTCTTTTGGACAGTTCAGAGAAATAATAATGTTTGTTTGTTCCTCTAAAGACACAAAAGCACATTACAGCTTATTAACTTAACTGGGGTAAATACACCTTTCCCTTTAAACACAGCACTGAATTGGTTTATAGTAAAAATAAAACAAATCTATTTACAATAGGACATAGGCTAACTGGTGCCAAGAAAAAGGAATAATGTTATAAAGTGTTACAAACAAATCAGAAAGTCTCAAACTTAAGCTAGCAAGGTACAGGATTTGTTCAAGATGGTTTCTCTCACCAGTCTTCCATTTTTCCAGCCGTGGCTGACTTCCTCTCAGTCAGGACCTTCCACAGAAGCACAAGGGGAAGCTAGCTTCCCCTTGTCTTCCTGGGTGAAAGAATCAGCTTTCTCACCTATATTCAATTCCCAGGGACTTCAACTCTACCTCCCTCCTTCATTTAAGGACGCATCTTTCTCAGCTTGCAAGAACTCTGTTCACTTGTGTCTGTCTAGTGATGGATGCCAAAGATGGCTTCTTTCTTTGCTTATACCTTTCCAAGTTCAATTACTTTGGTTCAAGAGGCAGAATGACCTCATGCTGTTTTTCCTTTCCTCTGGTCTTCCCATCCCCCTGTACGTAAATAGGGCTTCTGCTGTTTTGATTGAGCCATGCTTAATTTACATAGGAGACAAATAGCTGCCTTCTCTCCTGTCTGGAAGAAAGCCTGTTTCTCCCTATTTGGGCACAGACTTTAAAGCATAATATCATTATGTATCCCTATCTCCTCATATAGTGTTACATTTCACAATGATATTAATCACTAGTGTGTCATTAGCGTTCAGAGAAGACCTCCACTCTATACAATCTTATAATACAGTAGTATTGTATATTATCATTTGATTCACAATTGCTTATCATTTGAGGTTCAGCCCCCATCTTTATATACAAGTAAATACATTTGCAATGTATTTTTTGAAAAGTAAAACCAGACCAAGCTTCTCTCCTGTTGGGCATAGACGCCATGCTATCTCCTCCTGCATTTGGCTTGATAGCTTTGTTTACCAAACATGTACCTTCATTGTCTGCCTGAAGACCAGGCTGGCCAGAGAATCAAATACACATTGCTTTGTCTAAGGCAGTCTGTGCTTATGGATTATGTGCCAAACACATTTTAAGAATATAATTCTGGTGCATATTCAGAATTTTTTATACACATCCACTACATACATCATGCAAAAATGTTAATCATCGGTGAGTTATTTTCTAATGATAATTTACACGCCACCTTTTAGATACAGATATGACAATAGTCTGTTAGTTACAGTGAGTATGTCAGGCTTGACAAGGGCTGCTGACAGAGTGAAGCACTGTCAGGGTTCCCTCCCCGCTCCCAACTCTGAACTTTAGGGTACAGACGTGGGGACCCGCATGAAGACCCCCTAAATTTATTTTTACCAGTTTAGGTTAAAAACTCCCCTATTCCTTGAATTAAGTAACACTGCCACCACCAAGTGATTTAAACAAACATTTAGGGAGGGCCACTTGGAGCCCTACCTTCCCCAAATATCCCCCCAACCCCCTACACCCCTTTTCCTGGGCAGGCTTGAGAATAATCCCCCAAGCCCCTACATCCACTTTCCTGGGGAGGCTTGAGAATAATATCCTCACAAATTGGTACAGGTGAACATAGACCCAAACCCTTGGATCTTAAAACGATGAAAAATCAATCAGGTTCTTAAAAAAAGAATTTTAATTAAGAAAAGGTAAAAGAATTACCTCTGTAAAATTGGGATGGTAAGTACTTTACAGAATAACAAAAGACTCGAACATAGAGGATCTCCCCTCTAGGCAAAACCTTAAAGTTACAAATCCAGGGATAAACCTCCCTCTAGACAAGGAAAATCACAAGCCAAAATAAAAGCAAGCTAACGCATTTCCTTATTATTACTTACTAATTCTAACTGAGTTGGATTGCTTGCCTTCTTGATCTGTCTCCGGCAAGCGCACAGAACAGACAGACAAAGAACAGACAAAACAAAGCCTTTTCCCCCTCCCCAGATTTGAAAGTATCTTGTCCCCTTATTGGTCCTTTTGGTCAGGTGCCAGCTAGGTTACCTGAGCTTCTTAACCCTTTACAGGTAAAAGGATTTTGTACCTCTGGCCAGGAGGGATTTTATAGTACTGTAGACAGAAAGATGGTTACCCTTCCCTTTATATTTATGACAAGCACAAATGAGCCTCTGTGTCACAATGAGGCATGTCTTGGTTTAGCTGTTAAAGAAATGCTGTCTTTCCACCCTTCATGTATCGTAGTATCAGAAATAACACTGACTGAGATGGCATTCATACTTGCCAAAAAATTAACTGTTATGCTCTGACAATCAGTCTATCATTACAAATACACACAACAATGGGCTGTCAAGTATGTAATACATACATACATACATACGTACACACACACACACACCATAAACACATGGAAACATATTCCTCTCACGTTCCTCTCTCTACATGCAAACTTGAACTGTTTTTCCTAATAGATCCCATCAAGGACCTGGTGAAGCCCTTTACAAAGATGACTATTGATAAAGATCATCAGGAAAGTGGGGCTCACATATAAACTTTAGTTTTATCTTTCGGATACAGTCCAAAGCAAATCTTGATACACCTCTACCCCGATATAACGCTGTCCTCGGGAGCCAAAAAAAAATCTTACCACGTTATAGATGAAGCCGCATTATAGCTAACTTGCTTTGATCTGCCGGAGTGCGCAGCCCCCACCGGAGCACTGCTTTACCGCGTTATATCCGAATTCGTATTATATCGGGTCGCATTATATCGGGGTAGAGGTGTACTAAAGATACCACAACATTAGGGGTGCTCTATTCTATCTAGGATCTGACAGGGTGGAAGCTCACAATAAGCCACTGTGATGAAGAATAATAATAAATACATGTATTGCAAACTTAAAGCTAAATTACTTGGCCCACCAAAACTAAAATTTCCACATTTGAGATTAGGATATTGAAAAGCTACTTACTGATGCTGTCCTCTAAGTATTTAAAAAAAACCACCACCACACAGGGTCAAATGAGTCCAAGCAACTTAGTGACTAATTGGCTTACTATTCTGATAAAACTTCAATAATAGATAAGAACATAAGAATGGCCATACTTTGGGTCAGATCAAAGATTCATCTAGCCCAGTATTCTGTCTTCCGACAGTGGCCAATGCCAGGTGCCCCAGACTCAATGAACAGAACAGGTAATCATCAAGTGATCCATTCCCAGCTTCTGGCAAACAGAGGCTAGGACACCATCCCTGCCCATCCTGGCTAATAGCCATTTATGGACCTTGCCTCCATTAATTTATCTAGTTCTTTTTTGACCCCTGTTATAGTCTTATCCTTCTCAACATTCTCTGGCAAAGAATTCCACAGGTTGGCTGTGTGTTGTATGAAGAAATACTTCCTTTTGTTTGATTTTAAACCTGCTGCCTATTCATTTCATTTGGTGACCCCTGGTTCTTGTGTTATGAGAAGGAATAAATAACACTTCCTTATTTGCTTTCTCCACACCAGTCATGATTTTATAGACCTCTATCATATTCCCCCCCGCCCCCCCGTCTCTTTTCCAAGCTGAAAAGTCCTAGTTTTATTAATCTCTCCTCATATGGAAGCTGTTCCATACCCCTAATAAATTTTTGTTGCCCTTTTCTGAACCTTTTCCAATTCCAATTGGATCTTTTTTGAGACGGGGTGATCACTACTGCACGCAGTCTTTAAGACGTGGGCATACTATGGATTTATATAGAGGCAATATGATATTTTCTGTCTTCTTATCTATCCCTTTCTTAATGATGCCTAACATTCTGTTCGCTTTTTTGACTGCCACTGTACATGGAATGGATTTTTTCAGAGAACTATCCACAATGACTCCAAGATTTCTTTCTTGAGTGGTAACAGCTAATTTAGACCCAATCATTTTATATGTATAGTGGGGATTATGTTTTCCAATGTGCATTACTTTGCATTTATCAACATTGAATTTCATCTGCCATTTTGCTGTCCAGTCACCCAGTTTTGAGAGATCCTTTTGTAGCTCTTCGCAGTCTGCATGGGACTGAACTACCTTGAGTAGGTTTTTTTTGTTTGTTTTTAACATCTGCAAATTTTACCACCTCACTGTTTACTCCTTTTTCCAGAGCATTTATGAAAGTGTTGAATAGGACTGGGCCCAGTAAAGACCCTAGTGGACACCACTATTTACCTCTCTCCATTCTGAAAACTGACTATTTACTCCTACCCTTTGTTTCCTATCTTTTAACCAGTTAGCAATCCATGAGAGAACCTTCACTCTTGTCTCATGACTGCTTACTTTGCTTACGAGCCTTTGGTGAGGGACCTAGTCAAAGGCTTTCTGAAAATCTAAATATACTATATCCACTGGATCCTCCTTGTCCACATGCTTGTTGACCCCCTCAAAGAAGTCTAGTAGATTAGTGAGGCATGATTTCCCTTTTCAAAAACCATGTTAACTATTTCCCAACAAATTATGTTCATCTATGTGTCTGACAATTTTGTTCCTTACTATAGTTTCAACCAGTTTGCCCGGTACTGAAGTCAGGTTTACGGTCTGTAATTGCTGGGTTCACCTCTGGAGCCCTTTTTAAAAAACTGGCGTCACATTAGCTATCCTCCTGTCATTTGGTACAGAAGCTGGTTTAAATGATAGGTTACAAACTACAGTTAGTAGTCCTACACTTTCACATTTGAGTTCCTTCAGAATTCTTGGGTGAATACCATCTGGTCCTGGTGACTTATTACTGTTTAGTTTAGCAATTTATTCCAAAACCTCCTCTAATGACACCTCAATCTGGGACAGTTATTCATATCTGTCACCTAAAAAGAATGGCTCGGGTTTTGGAATCTCCCTCAGATCCTCAACTGTGAAGACTGATGCAAAGAATTAATTTAGTTTCTCCACAATGGCCTTATTGTCCTTGAGTGCTCCTTTAGCATCTCAATCGTCCAGTAGCCTCACTAGTTATTTAGCAGGCTTCCTGCTTCTGATGTTCGTAAAAAAATTTTGCTATTGTTTTTTGAGTCTTTGGCTAACTGTTCTTCAAATTTTTTTTTGCCTTCCTATTTATATTTTTACACTTCATTTTCCTCACTAAGATTTAACTTCCACTTTATAAAGGATGCCTTTTTTGTCTCTCACTGCTTCTTTTACTTTGTTGTTTAGCCACAGTGGCTCTCTTTGGTTCTCTTACTATGTTTTTTAATTTGGGGGATACATTTAAGTTGAGCCTCTATTATGGTGTCTTTAAAAAGTTTCCATGCAGCTTGCAAGGGTTTTACTTTTGGTGCTTTACCTTTTAATTTCTGTTTAACTAACCTCCTGGTTTTTGTGTAGTTCCCCTTTCTGAAATTAAATGCTACAGTGTTGGGCCGCTGTGGTATTTTCCTCGCCACAGGGATATTAAATTTAATTATATTATGGTCACTATTACCAAACGGTCCAGATATATTTATCAATCTAGTTTCTATACTTCAACTCTAATGTGATACGTGTGCATGACCCTTGTCCAGGGTCACACATTCTTTATGCCTTAATTTCCACATATGAGAGTGTGAAGTGCTTTGAAATCTGGAGCTAAAAATGCAAAGGAATGTTTTTTGTTTATCCTGTTCTTTTGTAATGCTCTATTTTTGGCTGCTTAGTTACGCAGCCTTTATTGAAGTAGACATCTGAATCTTCACCATATTCTAGATACAGCAGCTACTGAGAGTTTATAGTACTTCAGATTGTTTTTATGCCCTAAGGTGTTGGGCCATACTTTTAATTATTTTCTGAAATCTGCCTCTGATTACATAAATGTGATTTTTTTCGACCTCCCACCCACTATGCCTCTTCTTGAAAGAAAGTTAGATTTTGAGACAATTATGTTAGGATTCCTGGTTGACTGTACTCCAAATAACTTCTATTTGCTAACTGAATGTGTTCCACTTACTATCCCTGATCTTACAGTAAATTGTGATGTCTAGTTATATTTAAGTACCTATTTGGATTAAGTACATATCTCTTTACATTTTCTTCAAAAGAAAGCAAAATAAGATATCATGGACCATGAGCATTCTACAAAGTAGCAGCTACACTTACACACATCAATGGCTCCTCAGTCATTCTCCCCAAATATTTCTTCTGCTGTTGCTCATTTCCTGCAATGATGACTGGCATTTGCTACAAGAGAAGATTTATTCTTTTAAAATAGTGAACAGAATTCTATAAACTCTAGTCAAAAATAATAGAAAAATAAAACAACGTAAGACTTACTCCCAAGGAATTCGCTTCAATAGCAGTTTGGACCCCTGTACATCCATAAGCTAGTTCTTCTGTAATAAGGCAACTTTCAAAAGTGCCAAGGCCCAGTCCACCTACAGTTAAATAGTTTATTTACCAAAAATAGTTTACAGCCAAAACATGCAACAATTCTTTATACAGATAAATTCAAGGAAATATCAAAAACATATCCCCTTGGATATGTATGTATTTATCACATTTTATCCAAACAGTCAATTCCCCAGGCATGAGAATTTAGAGTTTTGTCAAATAAGTAAGACTATTTAAAAAAAATAAAATTTCATACTCCAGGGTTTCTGTGAGCGATCTGCTTGGCAAGCTACAAAGAACTGAGACAAAAGTATTTTTGTACGAACTTCTTGTTGTCAATACTCTTGGCTCTCCCCCCTCCATACTGGATCCTTTTGCCTCCAGATTCTAGCTGTTATCCAGCCAGCCGAGAATTTTCCTGGAGTATAAGAGTTCTGAGCTGAAAAGCTGGCAGTGTGGACTCCTACACCATCCTACTTCTGGCCCAAATTTAAGGCATGTGCTCCAAATAGTCTCCAATTGGCAAATGATCCCTCTGGAGTCAGCCCTTGGGCTGCTCTAACTTGTGCCAGAGCCTAGGCCAAGACAGACAGAGAAATTGGGGAGTAATAATCAGCTCCCTGACATTTCCCCTACTAAACCAAATAGATGCCAGCCATAGGAGAGAATCTGGCCCTAAATTGATAGGTCTCAATCTAACCTCCAGTTTCCACAGTCAGTCTGAGTAGTCCTTTAAAGCCTACAGAGGATAGTGTCTTTTTTGTGATTGCATGGCATTGTTACCAGACTTGAGGCCTGCAACAAAATTTTTTCTACAATGATCACTCTTGATTAATTCCATATCATATTTAGACATTGTAGTGAGATTCCTTCAAAAATACACTAGTTAAAAAAAAAAAAAAAAAATCACTGAAGTTAACTGTGTACCTTCTTCTAAATCACACTACAAAAGAAAATCTGCTAGGAAGAGATGAGGTCCTCCTGACATGGAAGGGGAACAACATCTCCTAGCGAGGAGAGCTTTAAACTATGTTCAAAAAGTGACAGGTGACCAAAGCCCATCGATAGGCCTAAAGAAGGCAATCATAAAAGAAGATTAGGTGTTGGGGGTGTGGCGGGACATGGAAAATTACAGTAAGGTCATAGGAGCGACAAGAGAATAATCAGTGGGGGAAACTGTTCAACATCTTAGATTTCTATACACAAATGCAAGGAGTTTATTCCCCAAACAGGAAGAAGTGGAAGAGAGTTGTACGTAAGCTAAATGATAACTAAATTGGCATCACAGAAACTTGGTGGGATAAGTCTCATGACTGGAATATTGGTAGAGAGAGGCATAGCTTGTTCAGAAAGGACAGGAAGGGAAAAAAGGGAGGAGGTGTTGCATTATACATCAAGAATATATATATATGCATGAGTTCTGAGGTCCAGGAAAAGGTAAGAGGCAGACCAGCTGAAAAAGTCTCTGGGTAAAGATAAAAGAGGGAAAAAAGGGTCATGGTAGGGGTCTATATAGGCCACCACATCAGGAAGAGGAGGTGGAGAAGACATTTCCAGAACAAACAAATATCCAAAAATGCAAGACTTACTAGTAATAAAGGACTTTAACTTCCCAGACACCTGTTGGGAAAGTAATACGGCAAAACACAATTTCCAGTAAGTCTTGGGATGTATTGGGGACAATTTTTTGCTCCAGAAAGTGAAGGAAGTAACCAAGAGGACAGCCATTTTAGACTTGATGGGGAATTGGTTGTGAATCTGAAGAGAGAAGGCAATTTGGGTGAAAGTGATCATGAAATAATAGATTTCCTGATTCTAAGGAAAGGAAGGAGCTAGAGCAGCCAAATAAATGACAATGGACTTCAACAAAGTAGACAAACTCAGGAAACTGATAGGTAAGGTCTCATGGGAAGAAAATGTAAGGGATAAAGGAGTTCAGGAGAGCTGGCAGTTTCTCAAGACAACAATATTAAAGGCACAACTGCAAACTATTCTGATGCAGAGGAAAGATAGAACCATATTGGCCTCTTAACTATTTTTCCTATCAGGGGCTGTTCAATTACCGGAAAATTGAAAAAGGAATCCTACCAGAAGTGGAAAGGATGAAAAGAGGAGTACAAAAGAACAGCACAAGTATGAAGGGACAAAATCAGAAAGACTAAGGCACAAAATAAGTTAAACATAGCAAGGGACCTAAAAGGTAATAAGAGGTTCCTTAAATACAGTAAAGTAAGAAGAAAAAAAAAAAGAAAAAGAAAAAAAAGCTTAAATCCTCTAATTAACAGGGAAGGAGAGCTAATAACTGATGACATCAAGAAGGCTAGGTGTTTAATGCCTATTTTGCTTCAGTCTTCACTAAAAATGGTCATACTTCAACACAATAAATATTAACAAGAAGGGTGAAGAAAAGCCAAAATAGGTGAAGAACAGGTTAAAGAATTTTTGAATAAATTAGAAGTATTCAAGTCCACAGGGCCTGATGAAATTCATCCTTGGGTACTTAAAGAACTAGCTGAAGCAATCTCGAACCCAGTAACAATTATCATCGAGAACTTGAGAGGACTGGAAAAGGGCAAACATAGCACCTATCTTTAAAAAGGAGACAAAGATGACCCGGGAAATTATAGACCCATCAGCCTAACTCCAAAACCTGGAAAGATACTGGAACAAATTATTAAACAATGAATTTGTAAGCACCTACAGGACAATAGGGTTATAAATAATAGCCTGCATGGATTTGTCAAGACCAAATCATGTCAAACCAACCTAATTTCGTCTTTGACAGGGTTACTGGCTTAGTGGATGAGGGGAAGCTGTAGACATAGTATCTCTTGATTTTAGTAAAGCTCTTGACACAGTTCCACAAGACATTTTCATAGGCTAACTAGGGAAATGTCGTCTAGATGAAATTACTATAAGGTGGTGCAAAACTGGAAAGACAGACTGTACTCAAAGAGTAGTTATCAAATGTTCGCTGTCAAACTGGGAGGACATATTTAGTGAAGTCCCACAGGGGTCAGTCCTGCATCTGATACTAGTCAATAATTTCTTTAATGACTTGAATAATGGAGTGATGGGGAGGGAATGATTACAAAATTTGCCAATGACACAAAACTAATAGAGGTTGGGAGCACTTTGGAGGACAGAATTAGAATTCAAAAGGACATTGAAAAATTGGTCTGAATCAACAGGATGAAATTCAATAAAGACAAGCAGAAAGTAATTAGGAAGGAAAATCAAATACGCAACTACAAAATGGGGAATACTTGGCTAGTTGATAGAACTGCTGAAAAGGATCGGGGGGGGGTACTAGCTGATCACAAATTGAACTGGAGTCAACAATGTGATGCAGCTGCGAAAAAGGCGATCATTATATTAAAAGGAATGTCGAATATAAGACATGGAAAGTAACTGCCCAGCTCAGTTACTTGGAGGGGGAGGGATAGCTCAGTGGTTTGAGCATTAGCCTGCTAAACCTAGGGTTGTGAGTTCAATCCTTGAGGGGGCCATTTAGGGATCTAGGGCAAAAATCTGCCTGGAGCCGGGTCCTGCTTTGAGCAGGGGATTGGACTCCTCCTGAGGTCCCTTCCAACCCTGATATTCTATGATTCAGTTTGCACTGGTGAGACCTAGGTTGGAGTACTGTACAAATTCTGGGTACCACACTAGGAAAGACACAGAAACTGGAGAGAGTCCAGAGTAGTGCAACAAAAATGATAAAAAGTTTAGAAACCCTGATTTATGATGAAATGTTAAGAAAACTGAACACATTTAGTCTGGAGAAAAAACCTGATAGTCTTCAAATTGTTACGGACTGCTATAAAGAAGACTGATCAACTGCTGTCCACTGAAAGTAGGACAGGAAGTAATGGGCTTAATTGGCAGTGAGGGAGAATTAGGTTAGATATTAGGAAAATCTTTCTAGCTATAAGGGTAGTTAAGCTCTTGAATAGGCTTCCAGAGGAGGTTGTGGAATCCCCATCACTAGAGGTTTTTAAAAACAGATTGGAGAAACACTTGTCAGGGATGTCCAAGTTTACTTGGTCCTGCTTCAGCATAGGAGGCTGGAGTTGATGACTTTTCAATGTCCCTTCCAGCTCTACATTCTGTGATTCTATGATAATACTGTATGTTTTTTCCAGTAGAAGCCCCCAGCCTCTAGTATGTTAGTGAATGCTGTTGTATTCATGTACTTTGACTTTTAATATCTAGGAATTTTTAATCATGCACTGAACAAGTCAGCCTGTCTATTGAATATACCTGTTATTGCTTTACGTCTTCAAATTCGGAGTAGTTTATTTAGTACCAACCACATAACGTTACCTTAATAAAAAAAAGGGGGGGGGGGTCCTCCGTAGCATTCTTCTTCATTTCTTTTATTTTATAAGCTTAAAAAAGCTGCTTACTCACCACAACTTTCTGGTATGTGTGAATTCATCAGACCAAGTTCCCATGCCCGTTTTATAAGGGGAACAGGATACTGAAAAGAAAGTATTTACACTCTCAGTCATTCAGTTAATTTCTCAGAACTGGAAAATGTGGAATATCCATACCTATTTTCCCACAAAAATATGGCAAGCCTACCTCTCCAGTTTTGTCATATTGTGCAGCAACAGGGATGATTTCCTCTCTAGCAAATTTACGAGCAGTAGCTTGAAACTCTCTCTGTTCATCACTGAGCTCTAGAAAACAAAACATTTTAGTCACAAATTCTACACTACAGTTAGTCTTACTGCTTGTTAGAACTACTGATCTACTTCAGTGTTCGCTCTAATTTTTCCCACCCATGTGCGGAATGAATTTTGTTATGTGCACCAATATGGAGGTGATGTGTAACACATCACCTCCATATTGGTGTACATAAAATTCATGTGATGGTGGTGGGGCCAAGGGGTTCAGAGTGTGGGAGGGAGCTCAGGGCTAGGGCTGAGGGTTGGAGGGCAGGGGTGTGAAGGCTCTGGCTGGGGGTGCGGGCTCTGGGGTGGGGCCGGGGATGAGGGATTTAGGGCTGGAGCAGAGGATTGGGTGCAGGGGTGTGAGGGCTCTGGGGTGGGGCCATGGATGAGGGGTTTGGGGTGCAGGCTGCCCCGGGGCTACAGCAGGGAGAGAAGACTCCCCACCAGCTGTCTCTCCCTGCAGCAGCACCTGGGCTGGGGGGGGAAAGAGGGGCCTCTCCCCGCCACGTCTGCTCCGGGGCTGAGGCTGCAGGATAGGTGCCCCTTCCCCGGACGTGCCTGGGGCCATGCCGCAGCAGAGTTGGGGCTGGCAGGTCCCCAGGCAGGTTCCCTGTGCTCCTGCACAGTACTAAATAGGCTGCTGTGCAGCTTGCAGGGAACTTAGATCTGCTCCCACCTGAAGCACGGGGGGAGGGAGGGGAGGAGGGAGAGAAAAGAAAAAACATCCTCAGTTGCCTCCTGGGGGCCAAAAAGGCTCAGCCTTCCCCTACCTAGGTGAAAAGTGGAGATTATGCTCTTAACAACATGTACAATGCACTTATTATTGATGATACTGCAGAACATTGAAAATGTCAATGTGGGTGTGAGGCTTCCCAGGGTTGTGAGGCACCTCATCACCACCTGCCCTTAGTGTGAGGAAATCTTGTCTGTGCCTACTGAGTCAGCTCCCTGATTCCATCAGCTTCTGGTAACACAAGCACTGCCTTCCAGGCCCACAGGCCTTGCACTCTCTGTACAAGTTACCGACAGGCACACACCAATCTTCAAGTCCTCTGCATGTCCTTCTGGAGTGCCTATCCCCTTATCCACTGAAAACTCTCAGAACTCCCAGATTCTCTACTTTCAAAGGAACAGTACACACCAAATTACTAGTTTCATGTCAAGATCACCACTCTGCTTAACACATGGCCCTTAGATATATTTACAGTAAAAACAAGAATAAGTTTAGTATCAAAGAACAGAGATTCAAATGAAAGCCAGTAAGAATATTGTAAACAAATGGTTACATACAAAACAAAATCCTAACATGCCTTCTGGAGCCTAAACTTAACTCACAGGACATACCTGTGTTTCCTACAGGATAGCATACCCCAAATTCTTTCCCCAGCATTTTCAAGTAGGATGGCTCAGACCAGTGGTCTCCAACCTTTTTACACACAAGATCACTTTTTGAATTTAAGTGCAACCCAGGATTTACTCCACCCCTTTCCCAAAGTCCTGCCCCGCTCACTCCATCCCCCCCTCCCTTAAATTGCTCGCTTTCCCCCACCCTCACTCACTTTCACCAGGCTGGGGCAGGAGGTTGGGGTTCTGGAGGGGGTACAAGCTCTGGGCTGGGGCCAAGGGGTTCAGAGTGTGAGAGGGGGTTCTGGGTTGTGGGGTGGGGCAGAGTGTCAGGGTGCAGCAGGGGGTATGGGGTGCTGGCTCTGGGAGGGGGCTCTGGGCTAGGGCAGGAGGTTCGGGGTGCAGGCTCCGGGAGGGAACTCAGGGCTGGGGGTTGGTGCAGGCTCCTGCTGGGCAGCACTACCCTCAGGCAGCTCCTGGTTGGCGGTGCAGTGGGGCTGAGGCAGGCTCCCTGCCTGCCCCGGCCTCACACTGCTCCCGGAAGGGGCCGACATGCCCCGGCCTGGCCCCCGGGGGTGGGGAACGTGGCTCCACGCATTGCCCCTCTCTGCAGGCACCATCCCCGCAGATCCGATTGGCCGCAGTTCCCCATTCCCAGCCAATGGGAGCTGCGGGGGTGGTGCTTGCAGGCAGGAGCAGCACGCGGAGACCCCTGCCCCCACCCCCCCATGGGGACATGCTGCACTGGCCGCTTCTGGGAGCGGCGTGGGGCAGGCAGGGAGCCTGCCTTAGCAGCAGCCCCGCTACACCACACGCCCGGACTTTTAGCAACCGGAGATCGTGATCAACTGGGAGAATCTCCAGGATTGACCAGTCGATCGCAATCGACCGGTTGGTGACCACTGACTTAGACCCTCCTTTTGTAAGATCAGCTTGTCTTCCCAGACTAAAGGATGAAATCTAATCTCCTTTCTACTTCTTTTATGCAGTTACAGAATATGGTCCTTTAGCCCAGAAGGTCCCCTGTTCAGAGGCTTATCTTGGGGTTACTTTGTCTTTGTAAATCTCGGGCCTGCATCTGGCCCAGACAGCAAACATAGCCTGTCTCCAAGTATGTCCATTGTTTTCTGTGCTGATTGAATTGGCCTGGAGGCATATAATACACAGTAGACAAGCAGAAAGATAAGTGTTTACTACCCACTTTCTGCCTAGAATCTGTTTATCGCCTTCCAGTGATCTGTCTTAACTTACATAATTTTCAATATACACACACAACTCCTTACGCATGATCTTCATACACATTTCATAATGGCTATGATGACCAGTGTGAAACATGCTTTCAGCAAAGATCTTACATTACTCCTTTTGGAGAACCCAGGGGATACCTATAATCCTATGTACTGTTGTGCCCTCTGTCAGTTGGCACCAAGAGGTTTCTGGGTCACAGTGGGGGAGACATTAAAAAAAAATTAGTTTATAATCAAAATGAATAATACAAGGAACACTGTACTGATTGGAATAGAGAAGGGGGATGAGGAATGTGAGGGCTTGGTGGATTCCTGCCCCCTAGTTCCAAGGTTCCTGACATATTGCACAGAATACAGGGCCTTGTCTTTAAGCAACAGTCTGCTACACAGAAGATACAGACGTTCCAGATGTCTTTTCTTTGGAGGTTGCTCAACCAACTACTAAATATTTATTGCAATTGCATCTACACAATCAAATCAAGTGCGTTAGTCCAAGTATCTTAAACATTTAATACCGGACAGAAAAGCATTGTGCAAGTCCACAAGGGGCAGGCTTACCAATGGATAAAGCCTACAAGTATGTGGCCTACATCTTCTAACTGACAATAGCAGCAAAGTGGGGAGTCACAAAGGAGCTACTTATAGTCATTAACAGCACATGTGATCACGCCACATCTGAAGCAATTGAACTTTACCCAAAGATGACATGGAAGGTCAAAACTTGGGGGTTGGAATGTTGGATCTCTCACGATATAGGCACTGGCTATGTTTGAAGCTTGTCCTTGCCACCTAGTATGTGCCCTGAGGGTGATATTGAGTTTCCTTAGAATTGTCCAAATGGGATGCCGTGGGCTAAGACATTGTTTCAAGGGATTAAACACATCTTTAAACAAGGGTAGATATGGCATGTCTTGCACCTTAAGGAGTAAATTCTGCAAGGCAACTTGTCAGCTGATGTCAGGAGGGGCGATGTTAGACAGAACCGGCAGCAAGGCCAGGATGGGCAGTCTCATAGTACCTGTTATTACACCTATGGTTTCATTCTGCTGAGTGCCTATTAGTCCTGTGTGAAAAGAGCTGAGCCATACTGGGAGCAATATCCTGCTACAGAATAGCTCAAGCAAACCCAGAATTTTTTAGTGGGGTATAATGCAGTTATGTTCTCATCATATACCCTGCTTTGGCAGGGGAAACCAAAGCTGCAACTATCAGGCCAAGTCTTTCAGATCCAGCCAGCATGGACCGTCAAGCTTCCTCAGCGAATCAAATACTGAACAGTCCCAGTTCAGCTTAATGTTAACAATGCAGCAGAAATCAGGTATTTTCAAAGCAGTACATCTCATACTCTTCCAAATATCTAGCTACCGCCTCTCCGACAACAACACTTCAATTATAATTATGTGCTCATATCAGGATGAACTCGTACACCTGCTAAATTATTTGAATTTATTATGTCACTAGACTACAATGTATCATAACCACTGGACAGGTAGTAAGTTGAAAAGTTAAGATGGTTATACTGTTACAGGAAGCCCTTGTGGAGCCACTTTCATCTCAAGTTAAAGGATGCCTCTATTTAAAGAGTTCATATAAACTTGATGTATGACATTTCAAAAGAGAGAAACTACGGGTCCAAAACATTGTCAGGACCAAGCCACTACTATATCTCTCTCATTACTAATGAAAACTACACATGAAAACAGATGAGAGAGAATCACACTTCTGTATGTGGTTACAAAAAGTGACCTGAGCAGACTTTTGAAAATCTAAATTGTTATAACTTAAATTACATCTAAACCATATTCTTTCAAATATAACAGTTTTCATGCTCCTTTAAGACTATTTGTATTTCAAAAGAAAGCCATTTGAGTTAGTTATTCAAGGGCAGAAAGATTCCACCACTGAAAAACTCCAAAAGAAGTTGAGTTTTGTTCTTTTTAAATCCAACTCTACATACATACACACACGGGTTTTCTGACCTGACCAAGAAAGGAATTTTGGCTCTTAAAAATATTTTTTAAAAGAAAGAGAATAATCAATGAAAATAGGGCTTTCGTATGAAAGTGTTTTCTCAACCTGAACTACAGCATCACCCTGCATTGCAATAATATGGAACACATTCCTGAGCTATTGCAGGACAGTTACTTTCTCCAGATTGTAACAAATTTTAGATATAAACTGCTTAGCAACATTGCTTCAGACCCACAGAGTACTTACCAAAACTAAAGCCAGCTCCAGGTTTAATTTGATGTGACACTTGAGCAGCTTGACTAGATTGTGATCTCCAGCCACATTGAGCAATGCTTTGAAGCACCTGTTTAAAATAAAGGAATATGAGATTTAACATGCTCACAATGCAAAGCTTCTTGGAGCCTTAAGAACTACTGGATTGGTTTAAATAACACATTAAAATTTAAATACAGACACACATTCATCTTTCTAAACAATACTGCATCAAGTGTTGCAAAATAATTACAAGTGTTTTTAAAAGTTTTGGCTATTTTAGGTCCTGATCCTGCAACGTGTAGCACATGGGCAGACTGCTTGTCTGCATGGAACCCAAGACTTCAGTGGGGCTGTGTGTAGGTCCAGCAGTCCAACTATGCACTACATGTTGCAGCACTGGGGCCTTGAAAAAGGAGAAGAACAAAAAGTGTAATATAAGCACAGATTTTTTTTCTCCTGTTTTAAATTAACCTTTTACATGTATTTACAACCTTAATGCCAGTTTAATAATATTCTGCCTAGAAATCAGCATTTGCCAGAATATATTGTTTGGAAAATCTCAATCTGAGAAATTCATGGAGCATACGTTATTTTCTGTTTGCTTTTTTGGTAAGGAACTACTACCCCAGATGGCTAGTGATCTATGGTCACTTTGCTCCAGAAGTTTGTGACTCAGCAGTAAATATGGAGTTTATTTTCCTCTCTAAAGTTGATCATTGACTTTTTCCATTCCATTTTTCTGCTGTGCTTCTTACGTTCTTTGCTTCCTAGGTGGTGGGAGGTATATTGTTTATTATAGCATAAGGCATGCTGTGAACAGAAGTACAGTGCTTAACCACCACAAGATTCCACCATGCAATTTCTGCTTAAGACTGATGAGATAGCGCCAACATTTCCTCAAAGAAGAAAAACACACAGATTTTTCAAGGGTTTTCTTTTTTGGGGGTGGGAGCCGGGGGTGAAGAGGGGAGAGCAACAGTGAACTGGATCAAATGAAGCACGCACAGTGAAAAGCAATTTGATAAGTCCAGCAAAGTAAGTATGAGCTGGTCCTCGATTTGGTAGTTTAGTGTTCAGACTGTGTGTAAAAGTCAACTGCATGAGACTTTTAAGAGCATACTTTGCAAACAATATTAAACCCACTGAACATTCCTTTGAGAATACAGTTACATATGTGTCATGAACATACAGCTACGGGTAGCATAAAATCCCTCCTTTACCGGTAAAAGGTTAAGAAGCTCAAATAATCTGGTTGGCACCTGACCAAAAGGACCAATAAGGGGAGAAGTTACTTTCAAATCTGTGGGGGAAGGTTTTTGCTTGGTGCTGTGTGTGTTGTTCTCTCTGAGACAAAGAGAGAGACCAAGTAAGTAATCCAGCTCCTACTGAAATACTATTTCTGTAATATTAGATGTAAGTAATAGCAAGGAAATGCGTTATATTTTCTTTTGGTTTAGCTTGTGAATTTTCCCTATGCTAAGAGTGAGGTTTATTCCTGGTTTTTTTTTTTTTTAACGTTAAAGTTTTGCCTAGAGGGGAATCCTCTGTGTTTTAAATCTTATTACCCTGTAAAATTACCTTCCATCCTGATTTTACAGAGGTGCTTCTTTTTTTCTTTGTAATAAAATTCTGTTTTTAAGAATCTGATTGGTTTTTAGTGTCCTAAAAACCCAAGGGTCTGGTCTGTGCTCACCTTGGTTACCTATTTGGTTGGTATATTATTCTCAAGCCTCCCCAGGAAAGGGGGTGAAGGGGCTTGGGTGGATATTTTGGGGAAACAGGAACTCCAAGTGGTCCTTTTCCTGAATCTTTGTCTAACTCACTTGGTGGTGGCAGCGATACCATCCCAGGGCAAGGAATTTGTGCCTTGGGGAAGTTTTTAACCTAAACTGGTGGAATTATAAGCTTAGGGGGTCTTTCATGCGGGTCCCCACATCTGTACCTCAGAGTTCAAAGTGGGGAGGGAATCTTGACAATATGGAACAATGAATTTGACCAAATGTAAGTTACTTTCAGCACAGCATTTCACCTTCCTAAGAGGTCCCTCCCTTTACTGATTTCTAAGATAAGCTGAACATAAGACATCATAGTGTTTCAATAAATGACATAGTAATGACAAGTCATCTTTAAAGACTATATAATCCCATAATTAGACACTTTCTTAGTAGCAAGGATTTTGTTTTGGCTAAAAGGTCCATCACTCTCTTGATAAGTATAGAAGATAACACATGATCTGTCAGATGCCTGGAAACAGCATAACAGACACATAGTATGCAGCATTAAAATGTTTGATTCATCAAACTAATGCAGAAAACACTACAATTACTTCATTGGAGACTATGGCAAACAATCGTCAAATCTCAGAAAGGAAGAAAGCAGATTGCTCGTTTGATGGCAGAAGAAACATGGTGGGACACAAAATTAGACTAGCAACCAGACTGAAGATACAAAATGAAGTTCCACTGGATCAAATTTTCTATAAAAACTGCCTCCCAAAAATTACAAGTTAAAATAGACGTGGTAGTTAGAGAGCAATTAAGAGGTATACACAAGGAAAAAATCCTGAGTTTTTTTTTTTTTAAAATAGATGGACAGTTTTGAAGGTAAGGAGATACAGGAAGACAACTTCAGATGGCAAGAGAAGAGAAGCAAGCTATAGTATACTTGAATGTTGCATAACCATCTTGAATTGGTAAGTAAGCAAGTTATTAATAGTTCCCTAATTCATTCCTCTGTAAGAAATTATTTGATTACTTATGTTATAAGTCCTCACTCTTTGAGTAGGAAGTTATGAATTCTTGGAGGCTTTATCTTTTGGATAGTGCGTTCAGTTAAAATGTGACAGTTTGTTACTTCACAAAGAAACATGGAAAATTTTATAGAAAAACAATACTGCCCTTATCCCTACCTTGAAGAGACGGGGATGAGGGGAGGGAAGTTATGTCTACTATGAATAAATGGTGTACTTCACTTTCTTATATTTCTGTCTATGGGCCAAATGACTGCTATGATTATTGATACAGCATACAGAACCATGCAAAATTGTCTAAAAATGTCTAAGTGACAGATCTGAAACACGTTAGGGACTTGGATCCTTCAAATTTTCTTGATTTCAATGTCACTGACTAGGTTCCTATTTTCAAGAAGGGGAAAAAAAGTGACGCGGGTAATTACAGGCCTGTTAGTTTAACATCTGTAGTATGCAAGGTCTTGGAAAAAATTTTGAAGGAGAAAGTAATTAAGGGCCTTGAGTTGAATGGTAATTGGGACAAATTACAACATGGGTTTACGAAAGGTAGATCATGCCAAACCAACCTGATCTCCTTCTTTGAGAAAGTAACAGACCTTCTAGATAAAGGGAATGCGGTGGATCTAATATACCTCGATTTTAGTAAAGCGTTTGATACGGTACCGCATGAGGAATTATTGGTTAAACTAGAAAAGATGGGGATCGATATGAAAATCCAGAGGTGGATAAAGAACTGGTTAAAGGGGAGACTGCAGCGGGTAGTACTGAAAGGGGAACTGTCAGGTTGGAGGGAGGTCACCAGTGGGGTTCCTCAAGATTCGGTTTTGGGTCCGATTTTATTTAATCTATTTATTACTGACCTCGGAACCGAATGTAGGAGTGGGCTGATAAAGTTTGCGGATGACACAAAGTTGGGAGGTATTGCTAATTCGGAGAAGGATCGGGATATTCTGCAGGGAGACTTAGATGACCTTGTAAATTGGAGTAATAATAATAGGATGAGATTTAATAGTGAGAAGTGTAAGGTGATGCATTTAGGGATGACTAACAAGAATTTTAGTTACAAGCTGGGGACGCATCGGTTAGAAGTGACGGAGGAGGAGAAGGACCTCGGAGTCCTGGTTGATCGCAGGATGACTATGAGCCGGCAATGTGACGCGGCTGTTAAAAAAGCTAATGCGATCTTGGGATGCATTAGGCGAGGTATTTCTAGTAGGGGCAAGGAGGTGCTCCTTCCGTTATACAAGGCGCTGGTGAGACCTCATTTGGAGTACTGTGTGCAGTTCTGGTCTCCTATGTTTAAAAAGGATGAATTCAAACTGGAACAGGTACAGAGAAGGGCCACTAGGATGATCCGAGGAATGGAAAACCTATCCTATGAAAGGAGACTCGAGGAGCTCGGTTTGTTTAGCCTAACCAAAAGAAGGCTGAGGGGGGATATGATTGCTCTCTTTAAATATATCAAAGGGATAAACACCAGGGAGGGAGAGGAATTATTTCAGCTCAGTACTAATGTGGACACGAGAACGAATGGATATAAACTGGCCGTGGGGAAGTTTAGGCTTGAAATTAGACGAAGGTTTCTAACCGTCAGAGGGGTGAAATTTTGGAACAGCCTTCCGAGGGAAACGGTGGGGGCGAAAGACCTCTCTGGCTTCAAGATTAGGCTAGATAAGTTTATGGAGGGAATGGTTTAATGGGATAACGTGATTTTAGTCAATTAGGTAATAAAGTGCCATCGCTGGTAAAATGTGGGTCTGGTTAGAGAATCTTGCCTGTATGCTCGGGGTTCTACTGATCGCCATATTTGGGGTCGGGAAGGAATTTTCCTCAGGGTAGATTGGCAGAGGCCCTGGAGGTTTTTCGCCTTCCTCCGCAGCATTGGGCAGGGGTCGCAAGCTGGAGGATTCTCTGCGACTTGAAGTCTTTAAATCACGATCTGGAGACTTCAACAGCTGAGTCAAGGGAAAGTGGGTGGGTCAGCTTTTGTGGCCTGCATCATGCGGGAGGTCAGACTAGATGACCATAATGGTCCCTTCTGACCTTTAAGTCTATGAGTCTATGAGACGGTATACTTTATTATATCAGGACAGCTGTTTTTGGAAAGGCTTTTTCTAATTTTCATCTTGCCAAAAGTTTGTAACCATTTCTTTTGGATGCAGCCCTTGCGGCAGTCACTCATGCCTTTGGGAATCTAATGGCTTTGTTTAGGCTAGGAAAAGGGATTGACTTTGGGTTGGGCTTAGCTCTTACCTAGGCTATAACTCAACCTGCTAAAATCATGCTAAACACACTACCCTGCATCTACACAAGGAAAAGCAGTCAACTTTAGTTTAGATTTACCAAAACTATCTTAGCTAAGCCCACC
>NW_020664561.1:45832723-45877986 GCF_002925995.2 Terrapene triunguis
CACCAAAATGTCCACCAGCACCTCTTAGATGCTCCACCCGCTTCCTGAGGAAAGAGTGAACACGCACGCAAGCGAAGTTCTTGAAAAGGGGTCTCCTCCATGTTGCTAGGCAGGATGTGTTGATGGGCTGTTCAAACTTCCTGTAATGTGCAGGGTGGGCAGTAAAGTTTTCCCACAATGCACCACACACAAAGGGTTAGAGTGGCCACATTTTGGGAGGGCACTAGAGAATCTGAGATATTGTTGGCTTGACTCAGGTCTGTGAGCTGCAGAGTGGACTCCAGAGCCAGAGGTTTGAGCCCTGGCTAGAAAATTGTTAATGTAGGGTTAAGAATTACTATAGATGCACAAGCCCCAGGTTCTCTAACACAGGTCAGCTGACTCACATCCCACTAACCCTGGGCTTACATTGCAGCATAGACATACCCCCAGAGGCTGAAGCTGGTGCAGAACTGGCAAGCACCTTATTATGTGGCACAGCTTGCTGCAAGTACAGAACATCAACTTTCCATGATTGGCATTTGTTGCCTGTTAGCTTTGAGGTGAATTTTAAGGTGTTAGGTTTGATCTGTAAAACACTAAATGGCATGGGACTTTTCTCCCTGCGTGACATTGCCACAGCCACAGTCAGCAGAGGTGGTCAAGTTGGTATAAGAGAGAGAGTTGCTGCCAGGAGGGGAACTCATCTACAGAAGTTGTTTACCTTGCTAATCTCGAATACCTAAATTTGTTGATCATCACAGTCAGCTGCAAGAACCATCTATTTACCTAGGATTTCAGAGTGACAGGGCTATAATAAAGGCTGGTATTTGTGGTAAATAGGGTATTTTGATATCTTTGGAGTAAATATTTTCTGGCTTGAGGGTGATAAGTAGCTGCTAGTTCAAGTAGAATTTATTTTCTTGTATAGAACTGTATTTTTAATTTCTAGAGAAAGTGATTAGAACCTAGCATAAATTCTTTTTACAGCACTATAAATCAAATTAAAATATATAATTAGAGCTGTATATTTAAGGAGATACCTCCTTGTCACATATTTTCAAAAATTCAAAGCTTTGTTCTCTTATTAGTGATCACTTCTGTTTAGTCTGAAGCAGAAGTTATGTTTACTCATTATTTTTTCCTCCAGGGATTTAGTGTCTTGGACTCCTCTAGCATTTCCCACACCAGCAGAAGAGCCCCAAGGTTGTGTAACACATGCTGGTAAACACTAAACAAAAGACAGAGAATCAGCATTTTGGAAGTTTAACACCTGACCTGTTCAAACATTAATCTGTCTCCAAACGCTGAGGCACAAACACAGAACAGGGAAAGGACTCCAGGAGTCTGCAATTCTTCACTCTCCGGTGCACCTGCTCCACGGGGCTTAGCTTTAGAAAGCACTGTCATTTCTAAAAGCCACACTCCGGAGAAGAGCAAGAGGCCAGTTGAGTGAAGCCTTCTTGCAGAATTTATTAGAGCCAGGAGTACAGGGGGAGAAGAATGACTTGGTCAAAGAGCGGTGTACATTCTATCAGGATGGCGCACAAATACACACACCCAGCCTAAGCCTCAGCTCTGTCCTCTTTCTCCCCACACTCAGGGACTAATGATTCAATGGACGTCAGCGTCTTCCACATTCCTCTCCACAGTTTCCCCCCTATATACCCAGGACCCCAGCGTCTCCTTTGCCTTGCCTTCTATCCCCCAGCACGAGCCCTCCCTTCATGACCTGACCATTCCCTCAGCCCTGGTGGCTCTCCTACTTCAAGCTGCGGCCTCCCACCCCTCCCTGCCCCTGGTGTCACTCCGATCCCCGCCTGGGCCCCCCCATTTCCTTCGATCCTAGGCTCTCATCACCGCCATCTGTACCCCCTTGTGAGCCGCAGCACACATCTGCAGGGGCGGGGCCTCCACTTCAGGCTCTGACCCTTGCACCTTCCCTCAGAACCGATCACAGTGTGCGCATGCCTGAGCCTCAGGTGCTCCCCAGTAACCCCCATTTCCTGAGCCGCAATATATCTCCCTTCAACGGCCCCTTCTCCCGCGGCCGGGGTGACCCATGTTCCCCCGGGGCCGCCCCCCGCTTCTCCCGCGGCCGGGGTGACCCATGTCCCCCCGGGGCCGCCCCCCACTTCTCCCGCGGCCGGGGTGACCCATGTCCCCCCGGGGCCGCCCCCCGCTTCTCCCGCGGCCGGGGCCTGCACTGCCCCAGTCCCACCTCCCCAGCGCCAGGCCTGTTTCTCTTTCCCCGCCGGGCCAATTCCTCCTCCTCACCCGGGTGACCCTCAGCGCAGACATCTTGATGGGCGCTGCTATCGAGCTCGAGCTGACCCCGCCGGCTGCAGGCGACGAGCAGTGTCCGCTGGGCCCCGCCTACTGGGCGGGGCTGAGAGACTGGGCCCGTTGAACAGCTCGGGGGCGGGGCTGGGTTCGGGTCCGGGCTCAAAGTTCCGCGTTCAACGTGCACCCGACAGCCAGCGGGCCAAGGGGCCAGCCAGGGGCGGCCAAGGCTCACCCTGGTCGCGGAGAAAGGCAGCGTCCCGAGAGTGGCGCTGGGCAGAGGGGGGAAGAGGAGACTGTAGGTGAGAGGGCCAGGCTTGGGTGGGGGTCAGGTTTCGGAGGGGCTTACCTTTTCAGGGGGGTCTGAGTCCCCCTTCCCCCCCCATGTTAGCCCTGCCTGTTTTGAGTGAGGAGCTTAGAACAGGAATGCATTCGGAGCATGCACTCCCTGCATGACTGCTTGGGGTGCGAAGCTGAGAACGGGTATGCTCAACACACACATCTCAGACTCTCCTGAACTGGAGAGTGGAGAAGGGAACACCTGATGGAGCAGTTCACACATCTCACAGCTATTGTTTCAGGCTGTATTCATCTCCATTGGGTATTCTCTTTCAGAGATGAAGCTCAGCCCTGTTGTTGAACCGATCCTTGCTGCTGTCAAGTTGCCCTGTGTATGGCTTCATAAGCCGTGGTATTAAGGGATAGGTGGCATCTCCCAGGATCACAATGGGCATTTTGACTTCCCCTATGGTGATCTTCTGGTCTGGGAAGAAAGTCCCTGCTTGCAGCTTCCTGAACAGGCCAGTGTTCTGAAAGATGCGTGCGTCATGCACCTTTCCGGACCAGCCTGCGTTAATGTCCGTGTAACGTCCACTGTGATCCACAAGCGCCTGGAGAACCATTGAGAAATACCCCTTGCAATTAGTGTACTTGGTGGCTAGGTGGTCTGGTGCCAGCATTGGAATATGCGTGCCATCTATTGCCCCTACACAGTTAGGGAAGCCCATTTGTGCAAAGCCATCTACAGTGTCACGTTGCCCAGAGTCATGGTCTTTCGGAGCAGGATGTAATTAATGGCCCTGCAGACCTCCATCAACACAAGTCCAACGGTAGACTTTCCCATTCCGAACTGGTGAGCAACCGATCTATAGCAGTCTGGAATAACCAGCTTCCACAGTACAATCGCCACACACTTCTCCAATGGCAGGGCAGCTCTCATTCTCGTGTCTTGCGCTGCAGGGCTGGGGTGAGCTCATCGCACATTCCCGTGGATTGTGACTTTCCTTATCCGAAAGTTCTGCAGCCACTGCTCATCATCCCAGATGTGCGTGATGATGTGATCCCACCACTCAGTGCTTGTTTCCCGAGCCCAGTAGCGGTGTTCCACCTCCGTGAATGCCACAAGCAATCTTGTGTTGTAGCTACTACACGTGACGAGATCAATGTCGCACTCCTCTTGCCTTTGTAGTTTAAGGAATAACTCCACTGCCACTCGTGACGTGTTGGTCAGTGCGAGCAGCATACTGGTCAACAGTTCGGGATCTATTTCTGCAGCCCAAAGAGGCAGGGCGCGCAGTACACAAAACGTTGAAAGATGGCGCCAAATGCGGATGGAAGCACAGGGATTGTTGGGATGCGAAGCAATGCATCAAGGGGCATTAGGCCAGGACCCAAGATGCCCCGTGACCCCCTCTGCCTTCCCAGAACTCTTAGCGGCAGAAGAGGTACTCTGTGGGATAGCTGCCCAGAGTGCACCACTCCAAATACCACTGCAAGTAACTCCCAGCGCTGTAACTCTGCCAGTGTAGACATACCCTAAGTGACATAAATTACACCAACAGATGCGTCGGTGTGGACAGCGCTATGTCGGCAGGAGACGCTCTCCTGCCAACAGCTACCGCTGCTGGTTGGGGGTGGTTGACTATGTAGCCAGCATAGAGCGACTGTAAGGGAGATCTTACAGTGGCGCAGCTGCATCCATACAGCTGTGCCACTTTAACATCTCTAGTCTAGACTGAGTAAGTGCAGAATGACTGTTGAGTGTGCTTTTGGCTATTTAAAAGCCCACTGGCGCTGCCTCTGTGGGAAGCTGCATCTGGCCAATGACAGTATTCCTATCCTTATAGCCGCGTGCTGTACGCTCCATAATTTGTGAAGGGAAGGGTGAAAGCTTCGCTCAGGGCTGGCCTGCAGAGGCTCAGCGCCTGGAGGCTGAGTTTGAACAGCCAGAGACCTGGGCTATTAGAGGGGCGCAGCGCGGGGCTATAAGGATCAGGGATGCCTTGAGGCAGCAATTTGAAGCTGAAAGCCACTAATATTTGTTGCTGTGCTCGGGACTGCAGTGCTTGTAATGCTAGGAGGTGATTGGCGCAGATGATACAATTATGTTATACCCACATATTGTATGTTGCTTTGCAGGGCTCTTTTTGCTTTCAGTTAATAGGATAAAGATCAGGAGCACTTGTGGCACCTTAGAGACTAACAAATTTATTAGAGCATAAGCTTTCGTGGGCTACAGCCCACTTCTTCGGATGCATTGGCCAAACCGGACAGTCTCTATGCAAAAGAATTAATGGACACAAATCTGACATCAGGAATCATAATACTCAAAAACCAGTGGGAGAACACTTTAACCTGTCTGGTCATTCAATGACAGACCTGCGGGTGGCTATTTTACAACAGAAAAACTTCAAAAACAGACTCCAACGAGAGACTGCTGAGCTGGAATTGATATGCAAACTAGACACAATCAATTTAGGATTGAATAAGGACTGGGAATGGCTGAGCCATTACAAACATTGAATCTATCTCCCCTTGTAAGTATTCTCACACTTCTTATCAAACTGTCTGTACTGGGCTATCTTGATTATCACTTCAAAAGTTTTTTTTTTTTCTCTTACTTAATTGGCCTCTCAGAGTTGGTAAGACAACTCCCACCTGTTCATGCTCTCTGTATGTGTGTATATATATCTCCTCAATATATGTTCCATATAGTTCCGAAGAAGTGGGCTGTAGCCCACGAAAGCTTATGCTCTAATAAATTTGTTAGTCTCTAAGGTGCCACAAGTACTCCTGTTCTTTTTGCAGATACAGACTAACACGGCTGCTACTCTGAAACCTAGGATAAAGATGGCTTTCAAACCAACACAATTCTTTTATTAAAAAACAACAACTGGAGGAGAGTCAAACAAAAAAACCCCACATCAGCAGTGAGGGGGATGGGGGAAGGGAAGGTTCCAGGAGGAGGTGGGGTCCAGGGACAGCTAAAGATTTGTGTATGTCCAGGGATCATATCCAACCTTCTCCTTTGGAGTACAATGCGCAGGTACTGTACTTCAGCAGGGCCAAACTGCAGAGGGATGGGTGTTGAGTGCAGTGAGTAGTGGGAGTCCACGACTGAGAGCCAGCGGGCCTGGGAGGAGTGTGAGGGGGAGGAATGGAATGCCGCAGGTATAGACTGGAACTAGGAGGTTGATAAGAGTGTGTTGGCGGTGTCTGGGGGGAGCATGGGAAAGAGTTTTGTGATAGCAGCTGCAGGGGAGGGTGGGTGCGGAGCTGCTCGGTTTGCAGTGCTAGTATCGCCTGGAGCATGTCAGCTTGGCGCTCCATAACCTTTAAGAGCTGCTCCATGGCTTCATTCTGGCATGCCGCATTCTCCTTTTGGTCCCTCTTCTCGCTGTCCCGCCACTCCTTCAATTCCTGTTTCTCGGTGGCGCAGTGCATCATAATATCATGCAGAAAGTCCTCTCTAGTTCTTCTTGGCCACTTTCTAATTCTGCGCAGCCGTTCAGCCGTCGATAACAAAGAGGGAGGCTGTGCTCCCAAGGTCATCTCTGTGAAGCTTAAACGCAACATTTTACAGAAGCAGTATTGTTTGCAACACACACAACACTGATTCAGTGATTTAAAACACAGCCAGTACTCACACACCTGTCACTAACTGGCTGACCCCAGGCAAGCACACATGAGCCACAAGAGCCCCAAAATGGTGAGTAGCCGCAGGGGCAGGGTAAATCACTCTTCCCAGACCCTGCTGTACACTGGGCACGTGGCTCTTGGGGAGAGCCAGTACTGTAGGGGGGCCTGATAATCATTCCTGTCCCCACACTTTCCACAGGAGGTGATCATTATGGAAGATATCTCGCTGCTGATGGTGAGCAGGGACTCAAGGGAGGGTCTTCTCCAAGACTGCGGCTTCCACCCTGGCTCTTATGCAGCTCGCCTGTGTGCAGCAATGGTCTGCACCCCACCCCCCGTGATGGCACAATGACGCGGGAAAGTTACCGTAAATGGGGCAAGAAACAAAGCAGCTCTGCCGAAGAACCTGTAGGAGCGGATCGCACAGTATCTTCATGAGAGTTTCCTGGAGATCTCTGAGAAAGATTCCCATGAAGTGAGGGAGTCAATCAACAGCCTGTTCTGCTGCTCAGACTAGGATCTGGGGTGGGGGCACTGAAGGTAATGCAGACTTACACATCTGAAATCCAGAAAATGAATAGTTAATATATACATTTTCCTGGTGAGGGGTGGGGCTGATCAGAGTGTGTGGGGAAGGGACCTGGGCTGGTTTGGAAGTGGGGGCCAGAGTGGATGGACCTGGGGCATGGCTTCCTAGCCTGACTGAAGCAGGGCCTGGGCCTGGGAATCCAAGCTGGAGGTGGGTAGTGGGAATGAGGGGCCCAGCTCAGAATGCACTCAGGCTACAAAATCAAGGTAGCATGCAACCCCCACCCTAGTAAGACACTGCCCATGATATGTGTACACAGCAGCATAGGGCAGAAAATAGCAAGGAGCAATTTCTTACATGTTAATGGCTTCTACTATGCCAGCTGATGGCTTAATTGGAAGGAGAAAGGAAGCTGGAAATGTTGGTGGGGGAGGGGTACATATTGCAGGGAATGGTTGGGCAGGGGATGAAGAAGGCTTCTCTCATATACTTACAGTTATTATAAGCGTCATGTGATAAAACTGTCACAGTTTTGGGACATAGATTGATGAGATTCTCTCATTGGCCCTGTTAGTAACTATGCATTGCAAACATTTCGAAGCAGCACCATTATCCTCATTCTGCTATAACAAAATGTAGAGGAGCGGAAAGGAGCACAGATGACATACATAGCAACTGGGTGGCCTCGTGGAAAGAACACTGGACTAGAACTATTCCTAGTCTTGCCACTGGCCTGGTGGGTGACTTTGGGCAGGTCACGTTACCTCTCTGTGCCTCAGTTTCCTTTCTGTAAAATGGGGATAATGATGTAAAGCTCTTTGAGATCTATTGCTGAAAAGTACTATATAAAAACTAGGTCTTTTGACTGTTGTCTGGCCACAGTTGTGTATCAGCTGCAGACCTATGTGAGGACTACAACTGTCTAAATGAGCACTCGCTCCTACCAACATTTCTCTTTCTGTTTAAAAAAATAGGAAATTAAAGGGGAAAAACTCAAACGTCTGAAAACTAGGAAATTCAGAGTTAAGGTAAATTAAAAATACAGTTATGTGCATCCTTAACTCGACTCTGTGTGATCAATGCACCCATATCACACACGTTCCCACTCTGCCTTTTCACTGTAATGGACAGGCACTACCTGCACTCGTCCTACACTCCAACACTGAACCTGTCCCCCAACAGAATTCCAAACTTGTAAAATTTAACAACCACTTTATACCCTTCTATCACCACTTCACATTTGCTCACATGATATCACTTAAATCTGTTCTTTCCCTATCCATCATTAAATCCATAGATTGCTCTCATATCCCACTAGTGGGAAGAAGACCCTAATGTCCTGATACTGACACATCCTACACAATTCTATATTGAAATGGTGCAGACTGAAATGAAACCTCTTTCCTTTGATAACACTCATGGGAGGACTCAGACCCAGATCTCTTCATATCACAGTCACAGCTCTCCCAAGCTTGTCTAGTTTATTCCTCCACCATTTAAGACAATTACATTTAACAGTGAATGCAGCTGCAGTGCATGAAGATAATTCCCAGTGGCTATTGCCCGCCCCTAGGAAGCAGAGTTAAGGTTGCATGGGCATTCTGTATTACTTGGTTTTCAGAAGGCTGAATTTTGTGAACTCCACATGCTGAAAGGGAACAAGCTATCAGCAGGCAACCTTAACACTGTGTTAACGTTTTTTGCCATTTAATTATATGATAGTTAGAAATGAAGACGTCTGTAGGAACTTTGGTTTGTTAGATGAATTAAGAACAAGAAAAATGGCTAAATTTGTTGAATTGTGTTACAGGTATAAAAGACAGTTATTATTAGTGTTGTGTCATTTTTGCTCATTAAACAACAAAAATAATGTGAAGATACTACTTGGGCACATTTGTCCAGGGAAGCTGGAACAATTTTTATAGGGGGGGTGCTGAGAGCTATTGAACCAAACTGTAAACCCACTTCAAGCCACGTGATGCGGCAGCAGCACCCCCAGCACCTCGAGTTCCAGTACCTATGCAGTTGACTCCCAGATAATTATGTTTATTAATTGTATGCAAACATATTAATTGTATGCTTAACGCATATTGCTGATCTGAGTGGTTTCTGATGGGGTATTTTAAACTGATGTTAATTTTCACATAAATTTCCCAGTAAATATGGGGCATTCGATACGAAAGTGGTGGATGCTCTAGTCTATAGATAAAAAGATTTTGTAAGGATACCTACCTATCTTTGAGCTATATATTAGGACAAACGGCCCACGGACATCATATCATCCTGTAATCACCTACAGTTAATACATAATTTCTGGACTCCCAAAAAAGATTATTGGGGATTTGAATAAAAATGCTCACTAACCACTTTCAAAATAAATATACATAGTGAATTCAATTTCTGTATAAAGGCCAAATCTAAAAAATAATGTACCAAATAACCTGTTTCCCTCACTTTTTCCCCATAAATGTTTGACAGAATCCTCATTTTAAAGCAGCTTGCTAATCTGAAGACATATATGCTGGAGAGCAGTTTAGATACAGTATCAGTTTAATGGACAGGTATTTTAAATCTCCATGATTACTTTGATGAGTTTGATAAGCCATGATTGTCAGTAATTTAAAAAAAAGGCAATTTTAGGCAGGAGCGGCGCCAGGGTTTTTGCTGCCCTAGGCGGCAGCGCTCCTCCACAGTAATCGGCGGTAGCTCCTCCTCTGAAGCTGCGTTCTCGGCGGCGGGGGTCCTTCCGCTCCGGGTCTTCGGGGCACTTCGGCGGCGGGTCCCAGAGCGAGTGAAGGACCTGCCACCGAATTTCTGCTGACGACCCGGAGCGGAAGGACCCCCGCTGCCGAATTTCCACCGAGGGTGGCGAAATGCCGCCCCCCACATTGTGCCGCCCTAGGCGACCGCCTAAGGTCGCCTAGTGGAAACGCCGGCCCTGATTTTAGGTAATAGCTTTGTATGGCCCCACATATCAGATTACTCTTGTGGTGTTTCCTTCTTATTAGAATCTTTTCTGTGTTATTTCTTGGAATATGTACTTACTGACTGATAAACAGAGGCTGATTCTGATCTCACACAGGCTTTACATCATGAGTGTAACTCCTTCGACTTCATTGAGGTCAAACCTGACTTGCACCAATATAGTTGGAATCAGAATCAGGTCCATAGTCTCATCAACTAGTATCCTATAACTACTTTTGATAGTTGCAGTATAGTTGTAGCCATGTTGGTCCCAGGATATTAGAGAGACAAGGTGGGTGAGATAATTTCTTTTATTGGACCAACTTCTGTTGGTGAGAGAGACAAGCTTTCAAACCACACAGAGCTCTTTTTCAGGAAGCTTGTCTCTCTCACCAACAGAAGTTGGTCGAATAAAAGATATACCTCACCCACCTTGTCTCTTTACTTTTGATAGAGGCATTTTTCCAGGTGGAGACACTTGATTAAATAGACAGACCGCTGGTTTTAACTCCTTTATCAGTACATGTTTCTGTTCTCACAAGAAACATAGTTCAATAAAAGGTCTAGCCACAATATAGGACTCTGTCTTGTTTAAGTAAATCCTCAAGATTTTGGTGTATGCTAACTATATATTTCTAATGTGCTAATCACCATACTACCTAGGTCACAAATAAAAGGATTCCAAGTTTCAGTGTTCTCTTGGAATGGCTACATCCTAAATAGGGTGGTATCCCATAGGTCATCTTCATGGGAGATATCTAGGTGAAGAAATTCATCAGTCAGTATATTATTGCCTCTATTGAGGCAATTTAACTACTTAATTTATTGAGCAGTCCACCTTTCTATCCATCTATCACCTATTTCTCTAGGTATTTATCATTGTAATAAGTGAACACCTCTGAGTGAATTTATCCTCACAACACCCCTGTGATATAGGGAATTATTATCCCCATTTTATAGTTTTGATACTGAGGCACAGAACAAAATAATGGCCTGATTTTGATAGCCTTATTTCTACTGAATAGCACCTTACTTCATGTATAGTCCAGCTGTGACTATTCATGGAGTAAGGTGCTAATAAACAGGAGTAAAGGTTTCAGGATCTGTCTATAAGGATGGGATTCACAAGGTATTTAGGCACCTAGTTTCAATTGAAATCAATAGGAAGTTAGGTGCCTAAATACCACCCTAAGGGTTTGTCTACACTACGAGATTAATTCGAATTTAGATAATTCGAATTTGGGAAACAGATTGTATAAATTCGATTGTGCGCGGCCACACTAAGCACATTAATTCAGTTTTTAACCACATTAATTCGGTGGTGTGCGGCCACACTACCCCATTAATTTTAACCACATTAATTCGGTGGTGTGCGGCCACACTACCCCTAATTCGAATTTACAAAATCGATTTTGGTGCTACTCCGCTCGTCGGGGTGGAGTACAGAAATCGATTTTAAGCGCCCTTTAATTCGAAGTAACTGGCTCCGTTGTGTGGACGGGTTAAGGATTAATTCGGATTAACGCAGCTAAATCCGAATTAAAGTCGTAGTGTAGACCAGGCCTAAGTAACTTTCTCAAGATGACACAGAAGTCTGTGGCAAAGCTGTGAATTGAACTCATGCTGTGCATGTCTTACATTGGGACAATTTCTATTTCAGTGATGTCCCTTTGATGTAGCACCCTTCCTTGACTGAACATGGCCCAATGAAACTGTAGAAAGCTGCTGTAGAAGTAGAAAGAAAAGTTTTTAAAAAATTGGTAGGACAGTCACAGTTTTCGTAATCTGGCCCTGTATCTTGCAGGCTTTTAAAAAATCTTATATTTACTTCTGGTTTGACACAACAGCAGTTTGTCCACATCTTTGAGTTGCAATATGGTGACAGGCTGATGCAAATATCTTGTCATGCAGTTTAAAAATAAGCAGATGTCCTTACTGACAGTCACAACCTTAACATTACATAAAACTGAAATGAGAGAGCTGTACAGAAATCATTCTAGACAAAAGATACCTATAGCCCGTTACGGGTCCTACACCACTGTGTAATATCCACATTGAGTTGGTTAAAGCACTCAAGCCTAGCCTACACTAAATGGTTAGGTCGAAGTAAGCTGCCTTGTGTCAACCTAGCTGTGGAAGAGTCTTCAATTAAATTTGGTTCCCACTGACATAAGGGCCTCTCTACTCCAATTTAGTAACACCACCTCCCAGAGCGGCATAGAGACATGATCGATGTAATTAGGTCAACACGGTGTCAGTGTAGACACTGTGCTGCTTACATCGACTCTTACTGGCTTTCAGGAGCCATCTCAGAATGCCCTGCACTGACAATACAATCAATACAAGTGCTACTAGTGAGGTTGCGCACCACCGACACAAGGAGCCAAGTGTGTGCGCACACAAACGATTTAATAACTGTGGTGGCTGTACGCTGATCTAAATTAGGTCGACATAATTTTGTAGTGTAGACATGGCCTCAGGGTCTTCTATGGACCTATCCAGCAAGCGTCCTCTCCTGTTATTATTCACCCCGTCCTCCACACTTATAATTATTAAAGTAAAATGGTATGTTTGTGTTTTCCCTTATAGACAAATCCTATAGAATTTAATAGGGATTAAACCAGCTGAATTCTATAGAAATATAATTGGGTTCTATAGACATTACTTTAAAATGTCTGTAGATTTGAATAGAAAAGGCTATCCTTCCATTAGGTTTTAAGTCATTCTATAAAATTCTACAGCAGAAATATAATTTTTCAATAAATTCTATAGCGTGATCCAAAACCCTTGTAGATCAATGACTGTTTTCTATGACATTCAACATCCACAAAGGTTTATGAATTAAACTGAACTAAAACAATTGTTTTAATAAAATCCTGTGCAAACAGTAGCAGCTAACTAAGGTGCTATATATCCTACAAAGATAAAAATGTTTTAAACATGGTTGTTACCCTACCATGTTATAGCATTGTTGGTTTGCTTTTGTTTTTTTATCTTATCTGTGTGAAATGGAAAAAAATTTAACTCTGTTAGGCAGGGAACTTGTTTCACTCCTTCACTTCAATCCCTCATTTCTCTTCCTCAGCCCCAGTATCTTGGCTTCTCCTTTGCTAGTGAGCCTACAGTACTTTTTACGTTTCATTCCTCCTGTGAGATTTCCCCCCCTCAGTGTAGTGTCCATGCTGGCCAGAAAAAAAATGTCACATCCTGCTTAAATGTGGCTGTGATGCAGTTATTTTTGAAGTATAGATGGAATGTAGAACAGTCCCATACCTCACTGTGGTGAGGAAGAGTGCAGGGGTAGGTTTGTTGAGGAGGATGCAAGTGGAGGCAGGGACAGACTGGCCAGTGGAGAGAGTAAGTACAGAGACAAGATCTGGCTTGGGCAGGGACAGTCCTGCTGGAGAAGAAAGACAAGCTGGCTGAGAGTGGGTAAATTGGGAATAGGGACAGACTGGCTGGAAGGATAGAAGTGGAGACAGGGACACCAGGATGCTGGCCAGGTGATAATGCTGCCGAAAAGGATCTGGGAGTTCTAGTGGATCACAAATTGAATATGAGTCAACAATATGATGCAACTGTGAAAAAGACTTTTCTCATTCTGGGGTGTATTAACAGGAGTGTCGAATGTAAGACATGGGAAGTAATTATCCAGCTCAGTCTGCACTCTGCTGGAGTACTGTGCAAATCCTGTGTACCACACTTAGGAAAGATGTGGACAAACTGGAGAGAGAGCAACAAAAATGATAAAACGTTTAGAAAACTTTATCTATGAGGAAATATTAGAAAACACAGGCATATTTAGTCTTGAGAAAAGAAGACTGAGAGGGGAACCTGATAGTCTTCAAATATATTAAGGGCTGTTATAAAGAGGACAGTGACCTATTGTTCTCCATGTTCACTGAACAGGGCCGGCTCCAGGGTTTTGGCCGCCCCAAGCAGCCAAAAAAAAAAAGCCACGATCGCGATCTGCGGCAACAATTCGGCGGAAGGTCCTTCGCTCCGAGCCGGAGTGAGGGACCGTCCGCTGAATTGCCGCCGAATAGCTGGATGTGCCGCCCCTCTCCGGAGTGGCCGTCCCAAGCACCTGCTTGACAAGCTGGTGCCTGGAGCCGGCCCTGTCACTGAAGGTAACAAGAAGTAGTAGGTTTAATCTGAAGCAATGGAGATTTAAATTACATATTAGGAAAACCTTTCTAACTATAAGGGGAGTTAAGCTCTGGAATAGGGTTTCAAGGGAGGTTATAGAAACTCCATCGTTGGAGATTTTTAAGAGCAGGTTGAACAAACACCTGTCAGGGATGGTCTAGGTTTACTCGACTCTGCCTCAGCATGGGGGTGAATTTCATTACTTCTGGAGGACCCTTCCAGTCCTACATTTCTATGATTCTATGAATAGGAGGCATCAGCAATAGCTGTGAGGGAGATTAGAAGAAGTCCCCAGTCAGGGGCAGCAGCAGTAGGCAAAGGCAACTCAGAGCTAGGACACTAACCCTTCACACCCCCAAATAATTGCTTCCCCACTGCTACTTCTCATGTCTCCTAGTGGCAGTGTGGGATATTCCATGTCAGACTTCTCCAATGCCTCATCAAGACCCTGAGACACTCAAACTTTGAGGCTCCCAGAACAGGTTCAGCTTGTTCATGTTGTGTATTGAGGACTGTGTTGGAATTGCAAGCTATCACTTTAAGAGTGGGGGGTTTTCCTGATCCTGCAGTCAGAGTCAGCCTGGAATGAGCAAGTCTAGAACAAGCTAGGGTGAGTTACACCTCACTGCCTTAGGGAGCAGCCTGCTTTGTCTCTCTCTGTTTTTGGTTACTGTGTATTATTGTTCTGGATTAAAGAACAGTGAGGCTCCCCGCCTCCCCGGAGACGGAAGAACCCGTCCGGAGGCCGGAGTGGGCGGAGCTAGGGAGCTCTGAGCCCGCCCCTCAGAGGGTCAGGTGGCGACCTGGAAGTATAAAGGTTCGCCCTCAGAGCTCAGTAAGGCCCCAGCCGCCGGAGAGGCCAGATGCCTCCAGCCTAGCTTGTGACTGGGAAAACCTCGCGGCCCAAGGCCGCTGCCAGGATTGGCCGGGCCTGCCCTGTGCCGCTTGCTGAGGAACCTATGTTGCTGGACCCCCCAGAGTACAACACCCTGACCCAGTTACTACCCGACGGGGAGTCTGGAAGTAACCCAGGGGCAGCCGACCCTAGTCTGGCTGCAGCACTACCAGAGCCCATGTCAGTGTGTTGCGGCCAGGATCCCCACTGACTAAGCAGCAGGTCTTCTGCTGCTGCTAGGGCCCCGGGCTGGGACGCAGTGGAGTGGGAGGGCCTGCGTCCTCCCTGCCACCCAACTCGTGGGTGGCAGTCTCCCCCTCTCCCAGGCCTTTGGAGGCTTGGGCCTACTGTCACTGCTCAGCTCTGCGTGAGCCCCTGACTCATTACTGTTTGTACTGTGGTTGCTCAGCCCTGCCTGAGGGCCTGAGCTCCTGACTCAGCATTGTTGCCCCGTCCTGACCTAGGGCCTGGGCTTGATACTGTTTGTACTTACTGCTCAGCCCTGCCTGAGGGTCTGAGCTCCTGACTCGGCATTTGTTGCCCTGCCCTGACCTAGGGTCTGGGCTTATTGCTACTGTTTATAGTGCCAGTGCTCCGCTCCGGCCCGAGGGCCTGAGCACCTGACCCAGTGTTGCCCCGCCCTGACCCAGGGCCTGGGCTTACAGTATTTGTTCCTGTTACAGCAAGGGCTGCCGAGGGAGACCCCGTGGCCAGACTAATTCCCCAACATCAACTGTGTGTAGTGAGCCGATGTGGCTCCCCGCGGCCCCAGAAAGGGTCAAGCCCCGGTGAATCCTTGTACAAGGAATCAAAGTAGTGTTACATTGCAATCTTGCAGTAAGATTATTTCATATTTTCATCCAACTTCTCAATATACATACCATGAACATAAGAGTTCACATGAGAAGTGAACATGCAAAGAATTTTCTACATCTCTGTTGGGCAGGGGTGTCGCATTTCCAACTGGAATCCTACCAGAATCATCACAGGAGAGAGAAAGACAATCTCTCTTCCCGCCCGCTTTTCCTCTGCGTGAGCATCCAGGCTACCCCTTTGCTAATAAGCCTGCAGTAATTTTACTTATTCCTCCTGTGAGAATTTTTTTCTGCAGTATAGATTATATATTGCTTAGCCCAGTTCATTAATACAATAGAACATCCTATTTCATGCTAATGATCAGGAGACCTATTGATTATTGCTGAATTGTATAAATTAGCAAGTAAACACAATACAAAAATAAGGATAATGTACTGCAAAATATACTCAGTTCATTTATTTTGACAGTTGCAGTCTAGGCCTAATTATGTATGTTAATATTTAATAAGATGTTATAGAAGTGCTAAGTATTTTTATTATTCTTATTATTACTAGTAAATGTACTGCAGTATATTTTTTATTTAATTAAGTCTTAGCAATATCAGACCTCACTACAGCATCTGCTATGAAATTTTTATTAGAAATTTTTCTGTGTGGCCATGTAGTGCAGATTAGTGAGGCTCTAATGGAAAAAAAAAAAAAATTGTAGCATTGGTATCCTGAAGTCAAAACCTACAGACTAGGATAACTTCAGAATAGGGCAACCTAACAAGCATGGCAGTTTCCCTTTAATAAAATTACGGAATTTATTTTTTATAAAAAAAATATTAATCATTGAATGTACTATCACAGTAGTGACTATAGATAAGGCTGAGATAGAATCTTTATTCTAAGTGGCTGTTTTCAGACTCTTGCAACTTTATCAAAAACAGTATTTTCTTTAACTGGATAACAGTTTGAAAGTGATATATGTATTTTGGAAAGTTTAGGAAAAAAGCCTACATGGCTTTTTTTTTTTCATGTGAAAATTATAAACTGTTCAGTTGTAAACATTTTCAGATATTTGTTTTATTTTCTGCTTGGATAACTCAAATTGCTTTGTTTCACAACTTCAGTAAGGACCGATGGTTGTGCCTCATTGTTATTACAAAGCCACATTTGTTCAGTCTTGGAGTTTTTTAGATAGGACACTGAGCATGCCTACACACAGAGTTTAATTTCTTGCCTTAACTTCAGAAAAAAATACTCAGGTATGTTTATTTTAATATCTAACACATACATTTGAGAATAATGGATAGTAATGGATACCAATTTAAAACATTCATATTGGATTTATAGAAAAATTGGTACAATTAAAGAGACTCACCCTGCATTCCTGGCGCACGCAAAACTTCCATTGACTCTTCACTGGGAATTTTGGATGTACAAAAATGCAGGCTCAAGCCACAAATCTCAGACTTTTAATAACACACATAATGGTACCTTGCACTCCTTTAACATCTGCCTACTGAGGATCTCAAAACACTTTATAAAATTTAAGGAATTTAACCTCAAGTAAGTAGTGATTTCGGCGTAAGTGATTGACCCAAGCTAATATAGGATGTCAATGGTCGATCCAGGAAGAGTACTTATGCCTCATGCTTCAGTGATAAGACTATCCCATCCTAATTTGTTTTAAAATATTATGTATTCTCCTCTATGTTATGTGAATGGTAGATTCAAACCTAGCTTCTGAAGAATTTTTTTAGAAACAGTTTAGTTGGACAACCATGGTTTTAATTTGCTCTGTGAGTGAGATATAGGCAGGTTAAAGACGTAAAACCCCCAAACAAAACAAAATAGCCATTGGGGGCAGGTACACTGCCTACCACTGGATTTGGAAAGCACCAGTGATACTAATCCAACCTAGATAATAATATTAAAATATTTGCTGCATTGAGCATTTTAGCAGCTGAAAAAAACTTTCAGATATGCTGCTCTTATTCCCTTTCTGCCTGGGAGAGCCATATTTTAAATATTTAACAAAGCTGCCTAGTTGCAATGAAAGCATCTACTTGTCAAAAATATTTAACATTTAGAGTAGCTCAGAAGCTGGAACAGTAACTTAATAAAAAGTATTTTATGGTTAGAGCTGCTGTGTGGGTAGGGTAAAACTACTTATAACTCTAATATTCATAGCCACTAAGTACCTTTGAAAGGAACTCTTTGTTGAAAACATCCTGTGTTTTACCACTTAAATGTTTGAATAATGTGAAAAATATTGTGCACAGTGAAAGAGAGAGCATATTTATATACATGTATATGTTTTCAGTGGCAAGTCCTTTTGTACTGTGGAATTGAGACATGTTTCTTAATTTTGCCTCAAGCTGAACAAACGTTAAATTTATTTCTAAACTGTTAAAACTTTTTTTTAATTACTTGATTTAAGAATGAGACAACAAAACCATGCTGAAACAAAGACTTGCTTTGTGGGCAGTTACATCTGAGAAAAGGGAGGCACTGTGTGTGATTATTTGAAGTGGAAGATGGTTTTCTTAAATTATACAGTTAAAAATTCTGTGTGAACTACTGTTCATAAAAGTATGAAGTTGTAGTTTTGGAGTCCGAAGTCATCTCTGCCATAGAATAGTAGCAGAGCAAGCTTCTCTAAACTGTCTCACCAATGTACCTCAACCCTGCTCTAAAGTGTCGCTGGGGTGAGAGGGGAGTTCAATATCCAGTATCAACATGGGGGAAGATTATTGCCAATTGTAGCGTTGATTGTTCCGCACGTATCCCTGTCGACAGAGAACTGAACTCAGTCCACTAAACTCATTTCACATGGACTACAGAATAGTGATCAGATTGTAAGGACTTTTGGTCACTAGTATCCAAGATTGTATTTGAAGTGGTAGTTTTGTAGATCAGTTTTGGAATCACTGGAAGGCTGAATGATGATCTGCATTGAATTATAGAAAAACCAGGCAGCTTCCATTTTTATTGTACATCAATAAGACTAACTTGCGGTTTGTCCTATCCTGTCACAGAAGTCATTATTTATCTACTTATAATGTGTAAATTCAAATTAATATAAAATTTAAATCGCAAAGTAACAGTAGAGGGTGCTGTGGTAAGAGACTGCTGTCTGGATTTTTAATAAATGTTTGTATTGACATTGTCAGTAATTTTAAATAGATAAAGCAACAGAAATAGTCATCTAGTGATAAATAAAAGCTACATATTGAACAGCAAAGTATAAATGGATGTTGGCTTAAAATGCAGTTTTAAGAATAATTATATAGTGAACTTCATTTATTTTTAGCAGCTGCAGCAAAGGACTGTATGCAATTTACACTTTGAAGCAAATTCTCCCCTCAGATACCTGGGTGCAATTCCCTTAGAGTATGTCTACACTACCCCGGATCGATGGGCAGCGATCAATTTGGTGGGGGGGTGTCGATTTTATCGCGTCTCGTCTAGACACGATAAATCGATTCCCGAGTGCTCTCCCATCGACTCCTGTACTCCACCGCCGCGAGAGGTGCAGGCGGAGTCGACGGGGGAGCGGCAGCAGTTGACTCACCACAGTGAAGACACCATAGTAAGTCAATCTAAGTATGTCAACTTCAGCTACGTTATTCACGTAGCTGAAGTTGCGTAATTTAGATTGATTTCCCCCCCCAGTGTAGACTAGGCGTTAGTAGTAGAGAGGAGTTGTGCCCATCTTTTCAGGGAAGAATGAGATGCTGATTATGCTGAAACTGGTGCTGATGATTATTGTTTTTAATTGTCTGACAGTAATACCTAGAGACCTCCACAGAGATTAAAGCCCCATAGAGCTAGGTGCTGTAAAAACACATAGAAATAAGCATTGTCCTAAAAAGAGTGGTGTATATATTTATATGACAGACAATGAGTGTGAAGGAAGACCTAGAGACAAAAAGGTGAAGGCTTTCAATGACTTGATATGGTAGTTGGGTGCCAGAATCCCTTAGACCCCTTTGACAATCCCAGATGAAGCGATTGGGCCAAGTTCACACAGCACATGAGTTAAACTTGTTTTAATACTACAAATGATGCTGGGTTACTCTTTTGAGAAAATCATAGGAGCCCAATCATAATAGTTAAAAATTGGCAGTTTATTAAATAAACAACCAAACAATCCTAACCAAAAGAATGCCTAGTGTGCATGGCTGTGTTCTGTCAAGACAGACTTGAGAGATTAAACTACAGAGAGGTGCCTGGTTCTGGTAATTATGCTGACTGACATCCATAGGTGTCAGATTTTGATTTCACTTTTTTCCTCCAGCTAGACATTGCTTTGGGTCACACTGATGCCCCAGAGGTAGTGCTTTTCTGCAGAACTGGTTCCGTAAATTCCATTACTTCTGGCTGTAACCCTCCCTGAAAGTCAAATCCCATGACCAGTCTGAGTAAGGGGTATCCACATGAGGGGAACAGGGAAAGGAATTTCCCCCCATATTCTGAAGTAGTGAAATAGTGGTGGAGCTGCTCCATGGAGACTATTTCAGCTCACTGGTTAATGTACCTCTTCATACACCCAATGCTTCACCACTGCAGTGTGGAGAGAGCCAGAGGATCATTTTGCCATGTCCTTGATTATATAGAACTGTCCCCCACATAGCCTCTCTCCCATATACAGCCCATCCCTTTTCACAGTGGATAATTTTGCTCTCAGGGGGACCTCTGGTAGTGGGGTGGGTCAGGATTTGCCCTTTAATCATCAAACTCTTCCTGGAGCAAGACTCTTGGATGAAATGAAGCCTTCTGTTTAAGCTGGTAAATATCTCTATCCCCTTATTTAAACCTCACGTACAATAAGGCTGAGAGCCTATATACCCCTACATTCACTCTTACAATTGCAGCAACTATTCTCCATCCCTCTACAGTCTACACCATCTATTAATTTAGAAAAAAAGAGAAGGAGAAACATGGAAAGAAATCAATACAAGAAACAGATATGAAGAAATAGAGAGTTATGGTAGCTGGCCAGGCTCTCAACAAATGTAAGTTGTCAGTCACTTGTTCAGCAGGTACTGTCAGGGCAGCCACATCATTGCGAATTACTTACTAGGTGCCTGCTATATGCGATCTGCCTGCATCCTTACTATAGAATGATTGTGTTTGCAGTGTGAGTGTTAGCGGCACTGGGGTCATATGTCTACATTGCCACTGTGAGTGACCCTCCTAGCCGACAGACAGACTCAAGCTAATTTGCCTCTGGTTTCTATAAATAGAAGTGTAGAGGTTGCAGCTGGGACTGCAGTTCCTGCTTTTAAGGCCCCCTGATCTCCTGGGCTGAACTCAGGTGGCTAGCCTGAGTGCTGCCTGAGTCTCAACTTCTACATGGCTATTTTTAGTGTGTTAGCTCCAGCAGAGCTACTGCCAATCTGTCTACCTAGCTGGGAGGCTGCTCCCAGCTGCAGTGTACACATACACTTACACATACCCTCCCAGCTCAGGTGTAAAACCCCACTATACTGGAGTGAGAGTTTTCTGAGTGTGGATGGGACTTAGGTTAGGGGCAACACTCAAGTAAGAACCTGAGTTAACTTTGCACTAAAGACAAGCACTCTCTGAGTCAGCAAAGCCCTGATGCATGTACCCAAAGCCAAGTACACATTTACATACTTTGATGAAATAGGGTCACTTTGAGGCAGCGGTTCTTAACTTATTTACCATTGTGCGCTGCATATGCAGCTCTTTATGTGTTATATGGGCTGCAGCCACACAATATATATACTATGTCTATGGCCCTGAGGATGTCACATGGGCCGCAGCTGTATGCTGATTGGGCTGCAAACGGCCCATGAGCCACTGGTTGAGAACCACTGTTCTGAGGGAACATCTTATCCCAACACATAGGGGTATCAATCCTTGCTAACTGAGGCAGGAGGAAGGCAAATCTCCCCTCTTTCCCCCACTCCTCACCCCATGTTCAGGGCCGGATTAACTCTCCTGTGGGCGCGGGGCTATTAGATTTTGTGGGGCCCATGTATACAAGTCTTTTTCCTAATTTAAAACAAAATGATCACAATTATGGCATCAAGTCTATTAATGCTATACTAAACTTGCCTTTTAATTAACATAAAGCCATTCTGTGGTTACATTTCAGTCTTAAAACATGTGGAATATAGTTAAGTTAATTCAAAATAGCCTACTTCTTACCTTAGAACAGCTGTTATATTAGTTTTTTTCTGGGAGGGAGTTTGGGTGCAGGAGGGGGCTCCAGGCTGGTGCAGAGTGTTGGGGTGCAGGAGAGGGTGAGGAGTGTGGGCTCTGGCAGGGTGTTTGGTGCAGGAGGGGATTCTGACCTGAGGCATGGGGTTGAGATGCAGGAGGGGGTGAGAGATGCAGGCTCCGGCTGGGAGGCGCTTACCAAAGGTGGCTCCTGGCTGGCGGTGCAGCAAGTCTCAGGCAGGCTGCCTGCCTGCCTGCCATAGCCCCACACCGCTCCCGGAAGCAGCCAGCTGCTGGCACGTCTCTGCACGCCCCTGGGGAGAAAGGGACAGGGTGTCTCTGTGCACTGCCCGTGCCCGCAAGTGCCTCCCCAGCAGCTCCCATTGGCCGGTTCCTGGCCAATGGGAGCTGCAGGGACAGTGCTGAGGGCGGGGGCAGTGCGCGGAGCTGCCTTCGCCCCCCGCCAGGGGCCGCAGAGACGTGCCAGCAGCCGTCTGCTTCCGGGAGCCATGTGGGACCATGGCATGCAGGCAGCCTGCCTGAGCCCTGCTGCGCCGCTGGACTTTTAGTGGCCCAGAGATCACGATCAACTGGCAGAAGCTCCAGGATCGACCAGTCGATTGTGATCGACAGGGTGGTGGCCACTGAATTGTATATAATTATGGATTTATTTTTGCGGGGGCCCTCCTTAGTCCGAGGCCCTGGGCTGCAGCCCCTTAAGCCCCTGCGTTAATCTGGCCCTGCCCATGTTCTGGGCCCCTCTCCTTTGAGAGAAAACCTGCCCTGGGCATAAGCTAAATTCAGATTTTTGGAGCAGGAATTCAGCCCTTCTCTAACCTACCCATTTTCTTACCACTAAAGGTGGTTATGCTCTGAAAAGTGACTTTATAAATGGTATTGCAGAGCTCCATGTTTACTGTTTCAGTGATATTGAGACCATCCTTGCTCACTTTACTTGTAACAGGCACCTAGACAACCTTTTTAATTGGGGGGAAGCAGAATTAATTAAAGGACACATAAGAACTGGAGAACAAATTGCAGCAACTGCAAATACTTTCTCATGATATTGGGTTAGAAGTGAACACGTCGAAGACCAAGTGGATGCAGAATGAGCATTGTGCAGAAGGAATCATCTCTGTAAACGGGAAAGAAATCGAGGCGGTCAACAAATATATTTATCTGGGTCAGCAGCTGAGCAGAGACAACTCATTCGAAGGGGAATGCAGTAGGAGGTGAAATGCGGGGTGGGCAAGTTTCAACAAAATAAAGGCGTCTCTAACGGATGATGAACTGCCCAGGAAGAAAAGGAAAGAACTGTTTAACTCCCTGGTTCTGCCAGCAATGATATACAGAGCGGAAAGCTGGTCAATGATGAAAGCAGAGGAAGAAAAACTCGCTGTCACCCAGAGAGCAATGGAAAGGCAAATGTGTAAGATATTGCTCTGTGATCATATACTGAATGAGGAGATCAGAAGGCGTACAGAGGTGACCGATTTGGTGCAGGCAATATACGATGCAAAGCGAAGATGGGTGGGTCATGTAGTCCGCAGGCAAGACCATAGGTGGATAACCTGCATCAGTGACTGGATTCCCAGAGACCACAAGTGACTGCTGGGCAAACCAAAAATGCTCTGGGCCAATCCCATGACAAAACTCTTTGGCCAGAAATGGAAAGAACGTGCTCGCAACAAAATAGAATGGTGTGGTGTCAACTTGCATTAGTGGAGGGACGGACTGACAAAGGTGAGAATTAAAAATAATAAAATAATATCTGATGAATCTCACTCTAATGAGTAGTTTTGTACCAGGATTAAATTTGTACCAGGATTAAATTTGCCACTTTTAATTAACAAGTTTATGTTCCAAACTCATGTTTCCTTTATTTATTAACACAATCCCTAATGGGCGGGGGGGGGGGGGGGGAAGGGGTGCTCAGGCCCCCAAGCTCCCAGTTGTCTATGCCCATGGTGTAAATAGATGGGTTTTCTAATTGCTAGCCCAGACATCTCAACCTAGAATCTGTAGGTTAGATTGTGTTCTCTTTCTGCCTTATACATCAGGCCACTTTGGCAACAGAGATTTAGTGAACAGATCTGTTGATGTTACCTGAGCCAAGGAAGAATCTTATTTGTTGTCCCAATGTTGCAGTGGCTCTGCAGTGCTAAAAAGTAGCAAAATCTTATTTTTGAAAGCAATATAAAATGCTAGAATTCAGAATACACACAGGTATCAGAGCTGTTGAACAGTAACTCTTCTGGCTGTAACGGCATTGCAAAGGGAAAACAAACGTTGCCATAACCTGGTGAAACTTGATTCCCTCACAATGCACAGGGATGAATGTATAGGAATGACTGATTGCAGCTATTACTTCAAAACTTGTAGGTAAAATAACTGAAAATCATGGTCTTCCTTTTGTGTTTTTATCCTGCTGTCTCAGTAAATGTATGTGAACAGCTCCCATAGTTTAGTTTTCACATGCACATGAGTATAATAAGTAATATTATTTGGCACTTATTAGCACCTTGATTTGAGGATCTCATCCTGCTTTTCAAAGAAAGTATTGACATAGGCATTCTTTCCTTCAGGCTTTGGATAGTATCCTTCCCCTAATGTCTTTTCTTTATATACCGACAAACTATAAATCTTGGTTTTGTAGGCAGGCTTGTGTCAAGAATTACATAGGGATATTGCAAAAGGGGGAAGGGGGACCAGCGATCAGAAACGTACTGCTTAATCATCTTAATGGCACCGTGCTAACAATGGACTAAACTGTAAATCTGAGGCTGGGATTCGATTACAGGGCCCTTTTGCTGCAGCACTGACTGAGCCATACTGATTTTCAAAATGGAGCTCAGCACTGGATTAAGCCTTCCCCGTTCTTCCCGAGTGACCCCTTTAGCTGCTACAAGAGAAGGTTCCTATCGTCATAGCTAACGTACACTGCTGCTGGGATGATGCATGGACTGAGATGGGTCTTGGCCCTTTACCTGATCATGAAATGCATTCAGATCAGGAGAATGACAAATCTCCACGTGCAAGTCTTGGAAAAGTTCCGCCGCACTCAGCCCAGAGGCCATTGGGAAAGCATACAGGATGCCCCTTCTACCTCTCCGGACGCAGCTCTCTGACTCGTGGTAAGACACAACCCGGCTGTCCCAGACACTCATCAGCACGAGAGGAAAGAACAGCTCCATCATGGCATAACAAAATGGAAAGGAAACTTTCCAAGTCCAAGGGCCCCTTGCCAAAGGCTCAAGCAACAAACTGCTGGTGAGTTCGGCATAGTTTCTATGCGTGACAAAATGTCTCAAGCAACAGTATGACCCTGTGGACACGACACAGCTTGCCAATCTTTCCAAGAGGCGCTCTTCCGACGGGGAGAGCGCTCCTTGCTGTCCTCAGCTGAACCGATTCTCCCCCATCAGCAGCTCAGCTTCCGGCCTCCACCCTTGAAGCCAGATGGGCTTTGTAACTTCCATCTTCCTAGTGCAACCTCCCACGCCCAACAAGGTGCGTTTGAGTTACACCGCTCCCTTCCTATCCTCGCTCCCCCAGGGCAGGCCCCGCAGCCCTGCTCAGGAGTTGCCGAAGTTATCGTGCCAGCAGGGGCCAGGCTGCAGGAGAAGTTAGGGAGGCTGCTTTTTGGGGCGGGGGGCGTGCAGCGCTCCCGGGCCGCCTGCGTGGTGCTGCTGCTGCTGCATTGTGGGGGGAGGGGGGCTCTGCGCGCGGAGTGTGGGGTCCGTGCGCTGCAGGAGGTGTCACACGCAGCCCCCCCCCCCCCCCCCGCCCTTGCAAGGCCAGCCCGGGTTGGCTCCCTCCGAGCACACAGCTCCCCCGGCTCCCTCTCCCCTGCCTGCCGCTGCCGAAACGCCGCCCCCGCAGATTCGGCGCAGTGGCTGGTTGGCGCCCAGACGGGACAAGAGGGGTCAGTGTTGGGCGCAGCAGCGGAGCGGAGCCCAGCGCCAGGCTGCCCGGCCGCTGCTGCCTCCCATGCCATCACAGCAACAAAGAGCGCGCTGAGGAGCGGGGAAGAGGCGCCCGGGCTCCAGGCTCCGCCAGCACAGAGGGCAGCGGGGGAAGATGGCCAGGAAGGGGGAAGCCTCCACCTCTCCCTACGGTAAGCCCTCCTGCCCCCCGCCGCCGGGAAAGGGGCGCCAGGCTGAGCGGGCGCTCGGTGCATGCGGATGGGGCGAGCCGGAGCCTCCGTCTGGCCTGTTTACATCGCGGCTCCAGCAAGTGAACAGCCGCAGCAAGAGTTTGTTTCCCTCGGCAGCTCCTGGGGGCTGGGCCCCCTCGGCTCCCCGCGCGGAGCGAAGGGGCTGGGGCTCCCCTGCCTGCCCCTTGCGCGGGGGGACAGGGGTTTGGGAGCAGCTCCCTCCCCGCGGCGCGGGGGGCTTGTTGCTGCCTCCTCGGGGAGCTGGGAAAGTTGGGGCTCGGTGGGCGCAGGGCTGCGGGCGAGCGGGGGCCAGAACTCTTCGGAAAGCCGCCTGCTCCCCGGGGCCGGAGCAGGTGCATCGCCGCCGCTGGGCTTCGGCTCTGGGGGGCTTGTCTGGGGCGGAGAGGTCCGAGCATCTGCTGCAGGGAGCTGGCCTTGGGCAGGGGAAGGTGCACTCGGACGGGGGTGCGGGCGGGTGCTCAGGCTAGGGGGGATCCGGAGCCCACGATTGGGCGGCGGGGGATGGGGGGTTGGTTTTGGGAGGGGAGGGGAGCTGGAGCATTGGATTCGGGTTGGAGTGCTGGGCGCGTGTAGACAGTATTTTGGAGCTGGGGGTGCGGGGTTGTGTACACAGGGTGGGGGGTGATGTGGCTCTGGGCGGCTTCGCAGTGTTCTGATTTGGGGCGTAGGGGGAGTACTGGTGTGGACAGGAGGTGCAGAGCCTGGAGCCGGTGTACTGGGACTCGGTGAGCAGCTTGTCTCCTTGCCCGAGTCCTGCCAGTCGAAACGCCGCTTCCTCCAGCAGAAGGTCACCGGGGGGCACAACTTTATCTCCGTGCTTGAGCGCTGCTTTAATTGCTCCTGAGTAGCTAATTCATTTGCAGCAGAAGACAAGGTTTAGCAGGCTCCTTAATCCGTTTAAAGGCGACTCTATAAAACCAAGTGCAGTTTTCCTTTTACAATTATGCATGAGATTTCCATGGCAAAATATTTCCCTCTTTAATCTGCAGACTGAGCAGAAACCTCTTAGAAACAAGCCTCCTTTTCTCTGCATCCCAGTGGGCAGGTCATACTCACAGATAATTTACACTAAGGGGCATACATGGAAAATAAAACTCTTGCTTTGGTGTAATATGCATATTGTGTGACATGGCTGTAACTCAGAAAACCCAATTTTATGATTTAAGAACATAAGAATGGCAATACTGGGTTAGACCAAAGGTCCATCCAGCCCAGTATCCTGTACTGACAGTGACCAATGCCAGGTGTCCCAGAGGGAGTGAACCTAACAGGTAATGATCAAGTGATCTCTCTCTCCGGCCATCCATCTCCACCCTCTGACAAACAGAGGCTAGGGACACCATTCCTTACCCATCCTGGCTAATAGCCATTAATGGACTTAACCTCCATGAATTTATCTAGTTCTCTTTTAAACCCTGTCATAGTCCCAGCCTTCACAACCTTCCCAGGCAAGGAGTTCCACAGGTTGACTGTGCACTGTATGAAGAAGAACTTCCATATATTTGTTTTAAACCTGCTGCCCATTAATTTAATTTGGTGGTCCCTAGTTCTTATATTATGTGAACAAGTAAATAACTTTTCCTTATTCACTTTCTCCACACCACTCATGATTTTATATACCTCTATCATATCCCCCCTTAGTCTCCTCTTTTCCAAGCTGAAAAGTCCTAGCCTCTTTAATCTCTACTCATATGGGACCCGTTCCAAACCCCTAATCGTTTTAGTTGCCCTTCTCTGAACCTTTTCTAATGCCAGTACAGACGCTCCCCGGGTTACCCAAGACCCAACTTATGCAAATTTGCACTTATGGAAAAAGTTCCATAAACCAGAAATAGGATTTCTGAGTTGTGGAAATTTTTGCGTAACATATGAGTATATGTTTCCGACTTATGCAAAATTCGAGTTACGCAAGGCTTTCCGGAATGGAATGATTGCGTAAGTCGGGGGGGTGTCTGTATATCTTTTTTGAGATGAGGAGACCACGTGTGTACGCAGTATTCAAGATGTGGGCATTCCATGGATTTATATAAGGGCAATAAGATATTCTCCATCTTATTCTCTATCCCTTTTTTAATGATTCCTAACCTCTTGTTTGCTTTTTTGACTGCCGCTGCACACTGCTTGGACGTCTTCAGAGAACTATCCACGATGATGCCAAGATCTCTTTCTTGATTAGTTGTAGCTAAATTACATCATATTGTATATATGGGGTTATTTGTTCCAATATGCATTACTTTACATTTATCCACATTAAATTTCATTTGCCATTTTCTTGCCCAATCACTTAGTTTTGTGAGATCTTTTTGAAGTTCTTCACAGTCTGCTTTGGTCTTAACTATCTTGAGCAGTTTAGTATCGTCTGCAAACTTTGCCACCTCACTGTTTACCCCTTTCTCCAGATCATTTATGAATAAGTTGAATAGGATTGGTCCTAAGACTGACCCTTGGGGAACACCACTAGTTACCCCTCTCCGTTCTGAAAATTTACCATTTATTCCTACCCTTTGTTCCCTGTCTTTTAACCAGTTCTCAGTCCATGAAAGGATCTTCCCTCTTATCCCATGACAATTTACGTAAGAGCATTTGGTCTGGGACCTTGTCAAAGGCTTTTTGGAAATCTAAGTACACTATGTCCACTGGATCCCCCTTGTCCACATGTTTATTTGACCCCTCCAAAGAACTCTAATAGATTAGTAAGACATGATTTCCCTTTACAGAAACCATGTTGACTTTTGCCCAACAATTTATGTTCTTCTACGTGTCTGACAATTTTATTCTTTACTATTGTTTCAGCTAATTTGACCTGTACTGACGTTAGACTTACAGGTCTGTAATTGCTGGGATCACCTCTAGAGCCCTTTTTAAATATTGGCGTTACATTAGCTATCTTCCAGTCATTGGGTACAGAAGCTGATTTAAAGGACAGGTTACAAACCATAATTAATAATTCCACAGTTTCACATTTGAGTTCTTTCAGAACTCTTGGGTGAATGCCATCTGGTCCCAGTGACTTGTTACTGTTAAGTTTATCAATTAATTCCAAAACCTCCTCTAGTGACACTTCTGAAGAATTGTCACAGATTGATTTGTCATCTACAAAGGGCGGCTCAGGTTTGGGAATCTCCCTAACATCCTCAGCCGTGAAGACTGAAGCAAAAAATTCATTTAGTTTCTCCGAAATGACTTTATCCTCTTTAAGTGCTCCTTTTGTATCTCAATCGTCCAGGGGCCCCACTGGTTGTTTAGCAGGTTTCCTGCTTCTGATGTTCTTAAAAAACATTTTGTTATTACCTTTTGAGTTCTTGGCTAGCTGTTCTTCAAACTCCTTTTTGGCTTTTCTTATTACATTTTTACACTGGCAGTGTTTATGCTCTTTTCTATTTACCTCACTAGGATTTGAGTTCCACTTTTTAAAAGATGCCTTTTTATCTCTCACTGCTTCTTTTACATGGTTGTTAAGCCACGTTGGCTCTTTTTTTTTAGTTCTTTTACTGTGTTTTTTAATTTGGGGTATACATTTAAGTTGGGCCTCTATTATGGTGTCTTTGAAAAGTGCCCATGCAGCTTGCAAGGATTTCACTCTAGTCACTTACCTTTGTGGAGTAAAACTTTATAACTGTAGCTGTTTAATCAAAAATTGACAATTTGAGTTATTCACACTGAGGCCCTTAAGGACCACAGCTGGTTAGCTTTCCTTCATGGAAGTGAATGATAACCTGAACAAGCACTTGATCCATTAGTGCTTCCCCAGTAGTGGGTGTTTTGCCTGAGAAAGGATTTCAGGATGAGTCTAAGAAAACCAAGGAATTGTTTGCAGAAAGGGTAATATAAACAAACCTCTAGGGGGGGGAAAAAACCCTCACCAGAAATCAGAGAACTTCAGGGAAGAAATGTTATATGTTTCCAAAATATTGACTAATGCCTCTGAAGTTATTTAACTCCTCACAGGGCCTGATCCAGGGAAGTCAATAGTTTTGCAGTTAACTTCAGTGGTAATAGTCTCCAATGCATAGAAAAGCAGATAGAAGAACACTCATCTGAAGGATCACAGAAACACAGTATTTAGATGTGGGAAAACAGCTGGTAGATAGAATTCTTACTCCTGTAAGTGCAGCATATAATTCCCTCACTTATAATCAGGAAAGCTCTGCTTTGGAAAGAAGACTTGGAAACTGTATTGTGTTATCACACAACATTGTTTTAGCTTCATTTTTAAAATATGTTACTTTGGAACACCTGCTGTCCTTTGGGATGATACTGTTACCTGTATTTACATGGAAAAATGCATTTGGAAAAATTTCTTGTATTTCAACTTGTAATTTTTCAAAACTACAAATTGAAATATACTAACTAGAATATTTGCTGTTTTAGCAATTTCACATTCATCATAATTTTTTTCTTTCTTTTATCTCTCTGTTTGCATGTGCTTATTTTCTTAGAGGTACTATTTAGCATGTGCCTCCTAAGGAGTCATTGGAAATAATTACTTTAGTCTTATAATGAAGAAAAGCAAATTTGAATGAATCTTTCTACCTTACTGGCCTTATACTATGAAATAGTGCAATACCTTCTAAATTCAGGATCTGCAATACTGTATGCTTCTACATGAAATTGCTATAATAGTCACTCACCATCTCGATTGTTTTTTCTGACTCTGCTAATAGTTGGCTATTTACCTTCCCACTAATTTGAAGGAGTAGGTGCCCTCAGCCTCTCTTCTTGGAACCCTACTTCACCAGATCACTGTTGGTTTTACTATTTTATAAATGACAGAGGCAAACCTTTCTCAAAAGCTTCAATCTATTGACTTCTGGCATCAATTGAATGCCCTAAAAGAGATATCTCAAGTCAGATTCCTGGCTGACAGCAGACTGCAGGCTCCCTGGACAGCTTATTAGCTGTCTCTCTCCCTCCCTCTGAGCTAACAAGTTCTCTAACTGATGCTGGGTTACTAGATTTGGATTGGCTGATGGAAAGCCAAGATACTGGACAGTGTCTGGATGGCTATTGGAGTGAACATAGCTGGATAAAAGGCTTTAGTAAACATGCAGACTTTTTTGGGGTGGGGTTGGGGGCATCTCTTCTAAAAACTACAGTACATCTTTTTAGCGGTATTGTTTCTCTGCATGCGCATGAAGGGACTAGAAGTTCATCCTTGAGGCAAGCTGCTTATTAGCTTTCTAAATCTAGGTAATAGGATTCATTCTTCCCTAGAACAGCTGTAAGCCTGCGACAGAGAAATGTGATTTCTTGCCCCCAGAATGGAGGAAATAGGAAGGGTTTATCAAGAACAGTGATGCTGACTTTATCAAGGCTCTCTCTTCAACAGAGTTTTTTTTTTTCCAGTGTGAAAGGGAAAATAACTGTTCCCTCAGGAAAAAAAATAAAAATCTTTCAGTTGCTATCTTCCAGTGGAAAGATATCAAGATGAAAAGGAATACAGGTTTTCCATGTGTAAAAGAGCAATTACCTGCCTGCGGGGCCCCATCCCCCCATACTTTGGTCTCGTGTTGATCATCTCAGTAGAGAAGATTGCCACTGGAAGTGGAAAAACAAAGAAATTCTTGAGCACTTGCTTTCCCATCATAGCTTAATATTGAGGTTTTTTTTTTTAAATAACAATGAGAGAGCTTTTATTTTTATAATAAATTACTCACCTCTGTCACTTGACTAATTCTTGTTCTTGTTGAAACCAATGGCAGAACTCCCATTGACCTCAGTGGTGCAGGACTAGGCCATTAGCAATGCCAAAATTATGTGTTTGTGCCGTCACAGTTATTTCCATAGTAACTAATAGTGAAATAAACCCTAGATTATAACATCACTGAAGAAATGGTCTGAGGGAGGAGGATACAGAGTTTAAAAAAATCTTGTTTTGACAATATTTTAGTAAGTAGCATTGATGAGAGGAGATACATATATAAGGGCCAGTCTTTATTATTTTCAATTCACCTTGAGTTAGCCCTCTTTTCTTTTTTTTTGCATCTGCAAATGGCAGGGAACAAGTCCTCTGAGGCAGTGACTGTCGTCTTTGTTATTTGTATGTAGCCTAATTCAACGTGTCCTTGATTGAGGTTCTTAAGTGCAATCATAATGCAAATAAATATTAATAATAATTTAGGTTGGTTAGATATGTAAAATCTGCTTGCTTCTCTAAATCAGTCACCTAAATTTCATTTTCAAAGTGCCTCTGCAGTTGTGTCTCAGCACCAAAAGTACTGTACAATAAACATCATCCTGTAGAATCTTACAAGACCTCTTAGATCATCTAGTTCATTTCCCTGCCAATGCAAAATTGATCCTATTGTACATTTACTATTCTTTCCCCTGGTTTTAGAGTTCCAAAGACTAATAGACATCACTATCATTACTTTTTCTTGAGAGTCATACTACATATTCTCTTTAATTTCATCCCATTACTAGTCATACCTATGTACTACCCGTAACAATTTCTCTCCCTTTGTGGTATTTACACTTTAACAGGCAGGTGCCAGGCACTTCAAGGCGGAATCTTCCATCACCTCTTAATTCATACTTGGCCAAATTCAACTATGATATAAGTGAGTGCAATTCCACTGACTTAAATGGATTCGAACCTTATAAATTATCTAAATTTGGTCCATTTTATAAAGGGCTTCCACTGTGTATAGTATGTCAGATCAATCAATAACTCTTTGGATACCACTGCTGTACATAAGTACAAAGAGTTCATATATGACTGAATTTTTCTAATTTGTATTAACTTAATAGAGGTTATGCACAATGGAATAAACTTGGGAGGTGGGAGAAGAGAATTCAAAAGGTAGCAATTTACTTTGTGTCCTGTTGTTTAATTAGCTTATTTTTGCAGATATTTCTTTTTGAATAAGAACGTTCTCCCTTAGTACCTCACTTCATCTTCTGATTGATCCTTTGGTGAAGTCTTGATCCTGCATGTGTTAACATTTCTCTATCACTATCAAAATGAATTTAGGCATTTAAACTTCACTGTAGGATCAAACAGGAGGAGCATATGGATTTTGAGGACACAAACGTTTGTTCAAACTGTCATTTCTTTTATCATTAATACAAGTAGCAAGGAAAATTATTAAAAAAACACATGAAAGATAACTAGATCCAAGATTTTTTATTGTTTTTCCCACTATGAAATTCCACGTTGAAGAATCTAAATGTTATTTTGGCATAATTATTTTTGGGTGGGAACATGAAAACATTATTTAATAAATACAATCATATTGAATAATGATTTTGTATCTCTGTTTATGTTTATGTGTTGCAAACTTTATTCATTGTAATATTGTATTACAGTGTATTCATTGAGATAATTATAAGCAACCATTTAAAGCGTGCTCGCTCTCTGTGTGTGTGTGTGTGTGTGTGTATGTATGTGTGTGTGTGTGTGTGTGTATATATATATATATATATATATATATATATACACACACACTTGCAAATCCATATAATACTAAAATGTCTGATCTGATTACAATCTAGTGAGACTAACATTTATAGTAATCATTCAAAGAAGAGGAAATAAGTTGCAGACTTTAAGTGCCTTATTTTCAACTATACCTTGTGTTTCAGAGAAGTTAGGAAAGATAACTTTACATTTGTACATAGCTGCTTCCTCTTGGGGTCTTTCAAGAGAGAAATAACCATATGGCAAATGCTGTTAAATTTAGTGGACTGAAATATTTTGATGATTCTTGGCAGAGAAATACTCCCAAAGCCAAATCCTCATCTGGTGTAAATAGGGTGACCAGATAGCAAGTATGAAAAATCAGGACGGGGGTGGAGGGTAATAGGTGCCTATATAAGAAAAAGCTCCAAATATTGGGACTGTCCCTATAAAATCGGGACATCTGGTCACCCTAAGTGTAAATCCGAGTAGCTTCATTGAAGTTTGGCCTCTCGGTCTTTATACATGTTGTGAGCAGCTAATATCTAGAGATGTGTCTGTCTTTTCCTGCACTTGAAGTAATGTAGAAAGAAAGATTAAAAAGCAATCCAAGGAAAAAATATCGCTAGGCTGCATCTTTAGCAGACATGGCATTACTGTAATATAATATTTAAAACAGTCTGCTCACTGATTCTTTATGGGAACTTTTCTGTACAGTCCCTCTAATTCCCATTAGCCAATATTGTTTATGAAATGCCCAGGAAATGCCATTTTGGTTGCAGAGTCAGGTGGTAATGTCAGAACTTTGCTACTGTTGGGCCTGGTCCTACTCCCATTGAAGCCAATGACAAAACTCCCATTGACTTAAATGGGACTGGATTAGACCCATATTTCTCTCTTTTTTTGGCGGGGGGGGGGGGGAGGGAAGATTATAAAGAAGGATTTTTGGTGAGTTTTTGAATAAATGCAACAAAATCAGCAATAGCTCTTTAACACCACAGAGTTGGTTTCAGTAGTAGTGAGAAAATCCTTTTTTGTTTTTGTTTGTGTCCTGTGCAGTCTTAGTCCAGTTCATGACAATTTTGTTAACATTTTCAGAATACCATAACTTTAAAACTTTTCTGAATTTTACCAAATCTATCGATACCCTGGGATGAGTCATGCCATATGATGCTCCAGGAAGATAGTTATGTTTGGGAAGTTGCAGGGAGGGAATAGAAAATTGGACTCCTAGTATGATATCATCAACTATTGAGCAGCTACTGCTATTCTGTAATGCTTTTAATAGATGGCTAGGGGACTTAACAATCTTAATCTTCAGTGGGGATGGGGGAAGGATAGGGGAAAGGAGGTGTATGTCCACGTTCTTCAAAAGCATTACAATTTACCTTAAAGTTCGGTTACTTTTTGGAGAAAAAATGTTTTGTTCCTAGCTGACCATGTGTTTTTTATTATATACATTATCCGTGTCTCTCTATGAATTCAACAATTAACCCAATCCATGCCTCTGAATGAGAGAGTTGTAGATCGTGAAAGTTCTCACAATAGGAGGAAATATGGCAACAAAATTAATATAGAAAAGTGGGAGACTACATGAAAGGAGAACTAACAGTTTAACAGGTGCCTAGGCAGTATCGTGAAATAGTGTACTAGACTTTCACCTCTTTTGATGAAACTTTGGACAGTCACAAATGAAACTTTGATTTCCTATTGCAATTTTGCCTATTTAAAAAAAAAACCACAACTTTATTGGTTTGCTTTTTGTTTTGTTATCTGCTCAGGAGAGTTTCCAGACTGGATTAATGGTGGTGTTGCAGTGCAGGTCATAATTAAGGTACATGTGGCAGAGCTATACGGGGACCCTCACACAGCACGTGCCCACACAATACATGGCTCTAGCTGGAAGTTACTATCATTTCAGTTTCATAAGCATTAAATGAACTCTCACATTGGGGGGGGAAAAAAATCACAAGGCCATAAATTATATTGGATGTGGGTTTGCTGATCCTTAAAATTAACATATGAGTAAGATCCCTATCTGCTATAAATATGAGAAATGCTTAATCTCAGAACAGGATTAGGCCCTACATTAGGAGACTGACCCCCTAATTAAGACGAATTAACTATTAGCTGGCTGCAAATTCTGAGAGTACTCATTAATTTTCTTGTGCCATGGCTGTGTAGCTGACAGATATATTATTTAAACTATGGAAATTCTACCCTTAGTTGGTTTTCTTGTGCTTATGTATTCCAAAGTATAGAAGTATGGAGCATCATTCACTGAATAATCTACATTATCTAGAAAGATTTAAGACTAAATATCAGGTTTTTTTCATGTTTTGCATTACAGTTTTGTGGCTCAAATTTGCACCCCTTACAGTCAATAGGGAATTGTCAGAGGCTTCAATGAGAGCAGTATTAGGCCCTCGATTATCCTATTTTTCCCCCCACATGAGTTAAATGATAGTATTGAAAAAGACAAAATTAAAGAGACAAATCCCTCACAGAACTGTGTGAGATTAGACACAATGGATTGCAATTGCTTTTTAGAGAGATTAGTCTATTGTGTAAATATGTATTTCAGGACTGTTTAAAGTATGGATTATGTAAATACGTATTTAAGGACTTTAAAAATGCATCATATTGACAGAGCCTACTATAATAGGGTATCATGTAAATATGTGTCTAGGGAATTTTAAAGATGTATTATTATCGTTAGACTATTGTGAATATATGTATTTAGGATTTTTTTTAAATGCAGATTATTTACCCAATAGAATGTAGAAACTTTTTCAAAGGCAATATTGTTTATCATGTAAATGCATAGTGAGGGCAATTTTTGAAACTTTGGTTACTTGATAACTGCAACCTTTTTAGTCTATTGGGCAATTGTGATATTTCAGGAATTTGTGTCACTGTCAGTGGTATCTTCATGGCCTTTATGGATACTCATTATGGCCCTGATCTTGTAAATGGTTAAACATGTTGATAACTTTACTCATGTGAATTTTCCCATAAACTTCAATGAGACAACATCCCTGAGTAAAGCTATGCATGTATATAAGTTTTTGTAAGATCCGGGTGCAAAAGAATTCTTGATATGGTACAAATAATAGCCTAAATACCTTATTTGCCACATCAGACAGCATCTCAGACAGCAAACCTCTTAAGGCCAAATCCTGTTAGCTTTATTTATGACAACATGTCTGCTCATCTTGTTCACACAAATATCCTAGCTGAAGTCAATGTGACTTCTGATGGACCAAATCCTAAGAAGCACTAAGTATTGGATTAGGTCCCATGTAAGTTAGGAAAAAGGATTTGGCTCATATTGCAGAACTTATAATGAGCCCAAATGGATGTTTTGTTTTATTTACTTTTGTTTCTTGAGCCAAATTTCTTATGCTAAATTTCAGCCCAGATAAGTCATAAAAATTCTATGTGGAAACAACCTGGGCCTGATTCTGCCACCTTTGCTCAGGTTGAGTAGTGAGCACTTTACTCCACAAGCAGTCTCAGTGCGGCCATTCACAGAGTAAAGCTACTATGCAAACTGAAAAAGGGTGGCAGACTCAGAACCCCCTGGACACTGGGATTTCCAAGTGGAAAAGCGGATGTAAACCTCATTACAATACACTTGCCTCGATATACAGGTAATGCACAATTCAGCTGTGGTGGGTTATTTGTTGCTTAGTGATTTGTCTCACCAGAGTAAGCACAACACCACTGAAAGATCTCCAACAGGAAAAAGAGGGTAATGAGCTAGATTACTTTCTGATGGAACAGACTTGTGTCAGAACTTGTTATATTAACATGCAGGTATTAATACATATTGGGGGGGGAAAAATTGAATTCTCCCCTCCAAAATACTATTTAACTGTGATATACTGAAACAACAATCTAATATCTTTACTCCCATTCAGGTTTGATATATAGATTTGAGCAGTTGCTCTCCCTGCACACTCTCCATATCAGTGTGGGTACATGATGATGTCACCACTCTGGAGGAAATTAACCAAATTGCAGCCTAAATGCAGCAGGCTCAGGCCTGCAGCATCTAATAGAACTCCTTGTATGATTAGCTCTTTGTATGGCATGTTTCAGCCTACAGTGGTGGTCTTTCTCTAAGCTGTATCCCTCTGAATATAAGGGAGTATACAGAAATGTCAACAGAGACATAACTGTAGCAGAGTTATAGTTAGTGCTGTTTTAATAACCCAATGGATTAATGGCAGTTCTGTCAAGCTTGGTGAATCCTTCCATTTAGCAATAGCTTAATTGTTCTCCCTAGACTCTTTTCTTAACCTCCTGCTGAGATTTCTCAACATGACTGTTAAACATTTTATAGATCTGCTCCTAGTGAATGAATCAGCATTTTGTTTGTTTCCAACAATATGATCACTTTTACTATTCAAGCCAATACAAGGAAACATACAAACAGATGTAATGACTGCCACTCAGACCAACATGATGATGATGCAGTAGTGTGACACAGAGCCTGACTGATTACTGCTTGGCATGATTTTACTGTCTGCAGTGTTGATGTGGCTGTGTTGATCCCAGGATATTAGAGGGACAAGGTGAGTGAGGTAATATCTTTCATTGGACCAACTTCCGTTGGTGAGCAAGGCAAGCAGAAGAGCTCTGTGTAGCTTGAAAGCTAGCCTCTCTCACCAACAGAAGTTGGTCTTATAAAATACATTGCTTCACCTACCTTGTCTCTCTATGATTTTACTGTGGTATACAGCCCGCTGTGGTCTACTCCTAGACAGTACATCAATATCTTTGTTTCCTGTTTTCCAAACCAGCTGCACATTAAAATGTAAAGTAAAAAACAGCCCTGCCTTTCACCCTCTCCCACTCATACATGCAGTGTACTTGTGTTGTATAACAGAAGCCTGTTGGGAATCTCAAGACAGGTGAGGTGGCTCATTCATACAATGCACAGGGTGAAACTGACAGTCCATGATAGATGCATTTCTTCTATGTGAAACAGGCATTAAAAGAAGAATCACCTTTTTCCAGAATCAGTTTCTCTAGATAGATGTAAGAGTCCTCAGATTTTACTTTTATTTCCTGGGCAGGGAGTGAGTCCTCTGAACACTGTTTCTTCCCCTTTTATTCTTTTTTTCTGCCCGCATTTCATAAGGCCCCACTTAACAGCAATTCTGCTCTAAACGGAAGAGGGCTGGACAGTGGTCTCTTCAAAGTCCATCAGCTCAGCTCTCTCTATGGCCCCAGGAGATGGGGAGGATTGTTAGTGAGGTTCTCCCTCTCAGAGCCTGAGCTGTCTGGCTTCAATAGCTTTCCTTGCCCCAGCCAGAGTGAGAAAAAGGGTTAATCTCTGGACATAAACTCTGATTCTGTGGGTAGCAGTGTGTTTTGTTACCACTAGACCACTGGACTGGCTTGCTGCTTAAAAAAAAAAACAACCACCACACCACTGAAAGAGAGAAGAGGAAGCTGGGCCATAAATCCTCATACAAATGGAATGCAGTCACTGTGGCATAAGGGTGCATCTTCAGGAATAATGGTGGATTTGTCTCATTTACCTCTTCTGTTATCAGATTTTAATAGATGGAAGTTAATGCTCATGCATTTCTAGGAAGCCAAGGTTTTGAAGCCTTACCTGGATTTACATGTGGCTCAGGTCTTGTGCCATGGCTGCACTCTTGTCTGCCTTCCACACCTAGCATTGCTAATAGTTTCAAAATAGAAGAGTGCACTACTCTACTTGGGAAATGGATAAAGCAATTTTTTTCAGACACCGAGAGTGTTTACTTCTTATCAGCGTCACTACAGATGCAAAGTGTTTTCCCACCAAGCTTTTGCAAAGTTTTGCATTTTTAAAATCTTTCTTGAAGACCCTGTCCTTTGAAGCAGTTGATGTGGTTTTAGCCATACTGTCTTTTCAATTTTCCTTTGCTGTTTATCTTTTGTTTCTGTGTCCTGTTACAAACATGTATTCTTAGAAATAATAATGCATAGCATTTAGATGCTGTTTTTATGTTTAAACACACTGGCCAGATTCTGATCTTGGTTACACTGGTGTAAATCTGGAATTACTCTCTTGAGTGACTCTAGATTTATACCAGTCTAACTGAGGTCAGAATCTGGCTAATTATCTGGTTAATCTGAAATGAGAGCAGGGGCTTGGGGATCAGGAGACTAGATTCTTTGTCCTACTTTATTATTAGATTTCTGAGTGTGGGTTTCCCCTCTGGTGTTGTAGGGAAAGGAATACACCTCTACCCCGATATAACACGACCCGATATAACACAAATTCGGATATAACGTGGTAAAGCAGCGCTCCGGGGGGGCGGGGCTGCGCGCTCCGACGGATCAAAGCAAGTTCGATATAACGTGGTTTCACCTATAACGCGGTAAGATTTTTTGGCTCCTGAGGACAGCGTTATATTGGGGTAGAGGTGTATTTACCAAACTTTGTAAAATCAAGGAGGCCTGTGGAGGAAAGGTGCTGTGTACAGTAAATGCAAAACATTGTGAGTAGGGTTTTCAAAAATGTTCAACGTTGGCTTAACTCTGCTCCCATTGATGAGAAAACTTCCATTGACTTTAATGGGATCAGAGTTAGGCTAATGATAAGAGATTCTGAAAATCCCACCTAATGGATATAGGTCATATGAAACCACCCACTTCTCAGTTATATTTCTGTATACATACAATGTAGAATCTGTGTATTAAGCTCTTGCTCATACAGCTACTTTCAGTTCAACCAATTCTGTTATTGTAGCCCTAATGCTCTAAACAGTTTGAGCCCAGGAATGTGAAAAAAACCACATTACCTAGACTTTTTTCCTAGCAAATCTTGGTTTTAAATTTAATTCTCATTCAAGGTTTGTTTTTAATGGTACTTTTCTGAAAAGGGGAGGCTGTTGGTTGCAGTAGTTTTGGTCATCTGTAAAATCAACTGTATCGCCTTAGCAAAAGTCCACACTTGCACCAACTTCAGTGGAACTCCTACATGTCCCTTTGGCTGTGAGCTAAGAGCCTGTTACTAGTATTGTCACAATAGCAACAAATATCTTTGAACACTAAGAATACCTAATGACTAATCAAAACATTTTGCAATAAGCTTACTGGCCATATATAGCAAACGTTCAAAATGAAATCCTGCATGATAGCTGTTGTTGGAAATGTAGGGTATTAATTACTTTTTCAGAAACAGTGCACAGTTCATGGATGCTTATACCTAAAGGCTGCTATTCAAGATAGGTTTAGAGATAAAACAATTTGTTTTATTTATGATAGGTAATTACCTTTTGTTTGATACTATTTTGCACTAGTATATTCAGTTTAGTTGGTGTGCTGAACATCTCTTTCCAGTACTTTATTTCTGTTATAGTGTTACCGTTAGTAAGCAAAACCCTGGCTAGTTTCATGATGGCCTGGACAAAATCCCAGGATTAGGAGTGTTCTGCAGGGGAAGTGTCTTGTGCTAGTTATGAATCTGGATGTAGTGAAGTAGAATGAAAAGTCTGAATTGTTTTAGTGCATTATGATGGGGAAGTTGCAATTCTCTTTAGAATGAACTTCAGCTTCTAATAAAGTTATCCTGTGGAGAAAAACTTGGCTTTACTTATGTAAGGGGTCTACTGAAGACCCACATCTGCTGGGGTAGTTAGAAGACTAACTGGCTGATAATGGCAAGGCTGGGGGATACTTAAGGACAGTCTATATATCTTTCTACTTTAAAAAAGAGAGAACCCATTTTCAGGATATGGCCAATGATCACCATCTGGCTATTTTGCTTCTATGTTCTACTCTTTACTTCTCTCCTCTGTCCCTCTCCTTGTTTTGCCTTTTTAGAATATAAGCTTTTGGCAGCAGGGATTGTGCCTTCTCTTGTGTTTGTACAGTGACCCGCCGATTATAGATGCTACTGGAAACAAATAACAAATACTACAATCAAATGTGAAATGCGGTTTGTTACAATAAATTGGCTTTAAATGTCAAAAGCAAGTGCTGAATTACAACGTGGAGGTGCTGCTGATCCAAGAAAAGTTGTTTTGAATAGACACCCAGAGCTAGATTGTGGCATTTAACCACAGTTCTGAGTTGGTGCAGAGTCCTACTGCCCTAGGGGGAGATCCAAGAGGGATGAGGCCTTGAGGGAGTTTTCTTGCTACCTCACCAGGGCCAAGGACAATCTAGTCCTAAGGTTTTCACTGAGGACAAATGTAACTAGATTTGAGCATCTCACCTATCAAAATGCAAACTTGTGTACTAGTGAGAAAACAAACGAAACTGCCTCATAAATAACCCAACTGTTCCATGAAACATTTCAGCTATAAAATCCATATGACACTGTTGCCTATTGTATCATGTGTGCTGATGCCTCTTAGATTGGAAGCTGCTACGGGATGAGGCCCTTTCAATGCTTATGCCACTATGCAGATAAATAATGTCAAAACTGGAATGGACAGTATTTCTTGGAGATGGCTAAGGACAGGGAGGAATTAAATTTGTCTATTCTGCAGTGTGTTTCTGCCAGTCCAGTTCCCAGTGTTATGGTCAAAGACCTCCACGCAGTCATTTTAGTTCAAAGACTCAAGCCTGAGGCCAGTTTATTGACATACATATCAGTGCACTGGGGTGCAGTCCGAAGACTGACACCCCGAGCAGCAGCTCGCAGGCTGCTTTATTTCGTCAAACCGCAAGCAAAGTACAAACAATAGTCATGAGTTAAGAAATTAGGGTTGGGGTTAGTCCCTCCCCAAAACCGTGAGTTAAGAAAGTAGGGTCGGGGTCAGTTTTCCCCCCCCCCCCCGGTACCTTCCTTATAAATTTTCCGAGAAGTGAGTGTTTATTTGGGTAGAGGGGCGCTTGGTGGTTTTCCCCAGGGGTGGTACTTGGCACCAGTTTGGGTACATTTCTCAAGACACATTTTCCGGGGGGTTTCGGTGAAGGGTTAAGGGGGGGTTACCATGGGATGCTTAAAGAAGATCTATGATTGGCTATTTTTGCAGATAGCTGGAATCACGGAGTGGGTCACAGATCACCTATAGGAGAAGCTGCATGAGTTAAGAAATTGCATTTAGCTAAAGTTACCTATTGCTTCACACAAGCGGTTATTATATTTCATCAGCCATGAACATATTTCACTAGTGCTGCTGCTGGGGCTTTTTATTCTTTCCCTCCTTGCCCCTCCTCTGGACATGACACTTGACCGAGTTTGGCAGAAAACTGTGTTTTTTAGTCTAGTTCAGGCCCTGGCCTAGGCCCTGCTTTGTGTAAGGGTAGTTAGCCTAACACCCTCCAACAGAGATCTATTATTTTGGGGCCTTCAGATTCACAGCTCTGGCTATCAAAAAGAAGGCCCCCCTGCTCTATTTCCCCACACCAGTATTTTCTAGCCTTTCTGTTTTCATCAGTTAATTGGCTTGCTTTCCTCCATGTTAACCAGTTATGTGTCCTTATGCTTCAGTAGAAAGCATATAGAGTAGCAAGCGCAGGGCTCTTATAGATGAATGTGGGTTGATTATGCTGCTTGCTCTTGTAATCAAATCATGCTCAGTAATCTATCTTCACTTGGATATGGAAGCACTCCGTTTGCTGTGCACTCACTCCTGAAGTGTAAAGGCACATAGCCATCCACAGCTGCTCAACACTGAGTGTCTGTTTCTTCCTGTTGCTCTGGTACCTGTTCCAGAGACAGGCAGACATATAAAAGCAATTGCCTAGAGTATATTAATTGGGTGTTTTTTTTCTATCCGGATATTATGCCAAAAAAGCCAGGGAGGCTGAGTATGCTTGATGAAGACTGTTATCCTAATACAATCAAAACAGAAGCATTGATCAGGATAACATAGCTTGAATTGATTTAGAACTATTAAAACACTTAAGCCTTCAGGGTGGGTGATTAGTCTGTCTCTGATGTTATCGGCAGGCTGGGTTTGAGGAAACATGATTATTCCTGTGCTTTTAGAAGTGAACACTAACTCTGTTCTCCAGTTCTTTACCTATTTTATTTGTATTACTGCAAAGGCTAACCAAAGCGTAATATCTGATTTGGGCAATGCAGTGGATTGGTGGTTCCTAAACTTGATCATACCATAGCTAGACATCCGCCACAGGCAACTGGTCTCCCTTAACTGAACTGCAAATTCTTTTGCACTGGTTCCCATGGTACTTCAAGGAAGGTGCTGCCGGAATTGGCACCGTGGCACATGGTGTATTTTTGCTGTAGGAGCTGGTGATAAAATGGCTGAGGAAAATCTTCTTGGGAGAAGGAGAGAATAGGACCATGATCACTTAGGCCTGGTCTACACTAACACCCCAATTCGATCTAAGGTACGCAACTTCAGCTACGTGAATAACGTAGCTGAAGTCGACATACCTTAGTTCGAATTTACCGCGGTTCAGACGCGGTCCACACGCGGCAGGCAGGCTCCCCCGTCGACTCCGCGGTACTCCTCTCGCTAAGGTGGAGTACCGCAGTCGACGGCGAGCACTTCCTGGTTCGACTTATCGCGTCCAGACCAGACACGATAAATCGAACCCGGAAGTTCGATTGCCAGCCGTCGAACTACCGCGGTAGTGTAGACCTGGCCTTAGATAAACGAATGTGACCTCCTTCAGGGTCATGGCCCACTACAGACTATGAACTGCTACACTGGAAAAAAGCAAACTAAGAGAGATGAGGTAATAATCATATGCAGGTACTTTCTAAGGTTTCAGGATTACATACCATAAGTAAGATTTCTAATAAATAGATAATGGGAAAGACTGAAGTTCACCATAACCCACAAATCCGCCACCTTCCCTGCCCAGAGTGGTGATTTCAGTCCACCTAATCCTAATAAATCACTCCTGTGCAATGCTCCACAGAAAGGTGAAAACCTGCAAGGCCCTTGCCAGAATACCAGACAGGGGACGTTCCTGCAGAACTTCAGATTTAGTGATCAATTTAATCCTGTAACAAGATTCAACATTATTAACCATCTAATCACACAAACTTCTAGATGCCATTAGTATCCAAGAAATGTCCTTCTTGCCTTCTTTCCATTGCATCCCTATAAAATGTATTTTGCCTTACCTCCATGGGCAACGGATTCCAAACACCAATTGATTAACTTCTGGGGCAAAAAGCCCCCCTGTAAATTTAATCTAAACATTTGTTTTAATTTTCTGGTATGTCCGTTTGTTGTTTCCTGTCATTGTTCAATTTGAATATGTTGGTACCAAGCCTTTTGTGGTCCCCTTCTAGGTAGTTTATTCATTGCAAGAAAGCTTTTATCTTGCCTCTAGAATTTATCTTTTCTTATAATAACTACAACCCTTATGAAAAAACATAAGGCCACCGGGGAATATCTTTATCAGGGGAAATCCCAGCAGGGCATATAGCTGATGTAAAGGTTCTGTGTCGTTCCTCAACAGGTCCTGTCACAGAGGGTCAGTAGGGGGCATAAGTGAAGTGCTGACTTGCCCCAGCTAATCCGAGCTGTTGACCAAAGAATTCTTAGGCCATAGGCACCAAGTACATCTGGGACAGCCCTGACTCTCCTCTGACTTTGACTTGTACTAGGGATCAAAGGTGCCCCAACATCATCAAAATAGTGGAGTTGCAGAGAGGCATAAAGTCATTTCTGCCCCCTTGGTACCTTGGTTAAGAAGAACTCAGATGCAGCAGTGAATCAAGCCCCGTGAGATGATTGTGCCCAAACAGTCACTTTGACATTTCAGTCCCACTCATGAAGCTAAGCTGAAGATATTAAAATGTCCCTCCTCATTGACCACAGCCAATTGCTAAGTCCATGAACCATGGCCTAAAGGGAACAAAAACAAAACAATCCCACCACCAAACGTAGTATGTTGAGCTCTCCAAAGAAGGGAGAAATTCTCCCTTGGCAGGAAGCCCAGTGTGTGTGTATATGTGTGTGTGTGTATCTATGTATGTGTGTGTATATCTATCTATCTATCTATCTATCTATCTATCTATCTATCTATCTAT